>NC_090657.1:218124960-218202460 GCF_040937935.1 Hyperolius riggenbachi | reverse complement strand
GCGCAGGCAGCTTGCGCCTCCGCTGTATTCAGAGGGGAAGCTGATACTGTGCCTACTTGAGGCTCACAAGTGGCAACAAGCAGATCTTCAAGGGTCCCAACGATGGATCCCCTCTGGTGAGGGTGACAGGGGAAGCCTCTTTAGGATACAGAGGCTTCCCCCTCCCGAGTTAAGTCCCCAACTAGGTGCACTTTTCCCCATGTAGATACAATTGATAAAAAAAAAATCCCACCTC
Organism: Hyperolius riggenbachi; assembly: GCF_040937935.1. NCBI lineage: Eukaryota > Metazoa > Chordata > Amphibia > Anura > Hyperoliidae > Hyperolius > Hyperolius riggenbachi. Next base: position 218,202,225 of record NC_090657.1, on the reverse strand, counting down.
AGTTCTTGCTGGGCTGCAGTGGTGTCCAGTGTGTCCTCCAGCTCAGTCTTTAGCGCCTCCAGCTCTTCGCTCAGGTCCCTCTTCTGTTTCTCCGCTTTGTTACGGGAGGCCTTCTCAGACTCCAGATCTTCCTGTAGCTCAGCGATCTGGGCCTGCAGCTCCCGCACCAGCTTCAGAGCATTGTTCTTCTGCACCACCTCCTCATCTCCTCTGGGGGGTTAAAACAGAAAGTCCAAGGTCTTTATCAATAGACCAAGTTAAGAATAGACTTGGACGCATCTTATTTTTCAAAAAACTAAGAGCCAGAGTAGAAGATAAAATGGGGAAATTTACCAAAATCTGGCAACCTTTGATAGAATACCTTTATGGCCCGGACTAGGACAACTGGATTCAAGCTACCTGATCTAACGATGCGCTGGTTGGATGTACCTATATGGCTCTCTATCTCCTGGCAGTTCACTCCCCGTCCCTTACTTCTTATACTTCCTTGTCTTTACTTCTTATTTTTCATTCTCTGTCTCTTTCCTACCTTTTCGTATTTCCATACGTTTAATGCTCAATCACTTACTATCCGTTCGAAATTTGTGTTGGCTTATTACTCCTCATAATAAACAGCTGAGTAACGCCATGACCTTTCCCTAATATACTTCCCTCCCTGGTGAATATTGTAACTCAGCATCGCCTAGCCACGCTGGTGATTAGGTCAATTAAACTCTTGAACCATTTATTGCAGGTAGTCTGGTCCTACCCGGCCTTTTTGGTTCTATGAAAGGGTGGTTCCTGACTCCCTTTAAATCGCATACTACTGGCTCAACACCCTACCCACTATACCTGGATGAGGAGACAAATGTTGATTGTTCTTCTTTAGGTTTATTAACATGTAACCTTTGTTTCCATTGCACACATTGTTTTTAAATCTCTTGGCTGCATTACTCGGTTTTATATTTGTAACACTTAATGAATAGTCTTTATCCTTAAAGTGAACCTTAAGTGTAAAAAATAAATTGAGTTTTACTTACCTGGGGCTTACCTCAGCCCCCTGCAGCTGATCGGTGCCCACGATGAGTCGCTCTGATGCTCCGGGTCCCGCTGGCGGCAACTTCCGGTTTCGCCGTCAGGACCAGTCAGGCTGGGAAGGCGGCCGTTTCTACGCGTACCCAGCCAAAATAGCACCCCTATGCAGCCATATGGCCACATAGGGGTGCTATTTTGGCTGGGAACGCGTAGTATCAGCCGCATAGGGGTGCTATTTTGGCTGGGAACGCGTAGTATCAGCCGCGTTCCTCAGCCTGGGTCCTGACGGCGAAACCGGAAGTGGCCGCCAGCGGGACCCGGAGCATCAGAGCGACTCGTCGTGGGCACCGATCAGCTGCAAGGGGCTGAGGTAAGCCCCAGGTGAGTAAAACTCAACTTATTTGCTTATATACCATGTATTACAAAAATGTTGCTGTTTTTTACATGCTATGTTAAAATTTAAAACTTTAATAAAAATGATTGAAAAAAAAAAACAAAAAAAACAGTCCATTAATCAGAACGCTCAGATTTGCTATGAAGTCTATTGTTGCTATACGTTAACAGCGGTGCATGTGTCACTGGACAAAGGCTGGCCATTCCTGGACCCTCGTTCGTCCACGAAAAAAGCTATTTGTGAATGTAAGGACTGCCTAATACAATTTCATGACATTATTGACACCCCCCTGAATGGACTGCCACGTACAGCCTCTTTATTCACCTTGCCAGAGCAGCTTGTAGTTCCTCCTCTTTTTTGGCCAACTGTAGCTTCAGTTCTTCGATCTGTGCCTGCAGTTCAGCGATTTGGTCCTGAAGGTCAGAGGTCTCCCCATCCAGCTTCCTCTTGGCCTTCTCCAGCTCCTGACGTGTTTTCTCCTCCTTTTTTAACCTCTCTGCAAGTCAGGAAAAAAGAGTAGGTAGGCAATTACCAAGATGAGGGTTTAAAGCAAACCTGTGATGGCCCAGAGGCTTCGCCAATCCTCCTTGAGCCCACCCCGCAGCTGCCTGGGACCCTCTTTTTTATGGCTGTTATCCCCTCCAAGAATGAGCTTATCGTACTGGGCATGCGCAAATATGGTCTGAGCATTCTCAGTAAAACAAAGCAGCTTGCACATAGAGGAAATAGGTGTGCATGAGCAGCTTACTTCTACAGGGCATGCCGACTGTAATTGCACATGTGCAGTACGCAAAAGTTCATACTCAGAGGAGATCGCAGCCATAAGAGCACATCCAACAAGCCATTGTTGAATATGCTTTGTGGGACCCAGCGCTAGATGGGCAAGTTTGAGGAGAATTGGGAAAGCCTCTGGACTATGCATATTGGCATCTCATTCACCATTTACATCCCCCAGCAATACTGTTCCTGCTATTAAGTACACATATGTAGTGTATAGACTGTGTTTTGGTGGAGTGCTGCACCGGTTGGCAGAATAGTCAATATTTAGTGGGGTAACAAGATTTATGTTGATACCTTCGAGATCTGTAATCATCATCTCCTGTTTGTTCTTCAGCTTGGCCAAGTTCTTGGCCTTTTCCTCTTCTTCCGCCAGCTGCGCCGAACACTCTGAAATTCGCTCTTCCATCAGCTTCTTCTCCTGAGGAACAAAATACACAAGTCCAGAGTGAGCAATTTTGGTGACCAGGAGATCTCAGAAAAGGGTCCTCATGAGAAACGAAGGTTAAGACAACCAGATGAAGTAATTATGAGATTCATTAAGACTACATTTGTTTTCGCACCTTTAGCATATTTTACCCCAAAAGTCCCTCACCTTCACAAACTTGGAGTTCTGATCCTCCAATAGAAGGATGTCCTCCTCCATTTTCTTTATCTTCGCCTCTGCTGTTACTTTCTCCAGCTGTAGCTTTTGTCGAGCTGCTTCTTCCTCATCCAACTGTTCCTCAAGGTCCTATAAAGGAAGACGTATATACTGCATTAACCTGTATGATGGTGGTGGTGATGGAGCATGTGGAACAGTTTGTAGGAAGATGGCTCATGAAGGGGACAAAGATATGGCTAAGAGTAGAGTTTGGTAAACCAAACAACGCACGTGTATGCAAAAGACAAGACCATCAAGACCAAAACTTGGTTTTGGATGGATATGAACAATTGTTAGTAAATCACAAGGTCACCAGCAGAAAGAGAACCATGTTCTTCCAGGCCCTGTTTAATACCTGCTTATGTGGCAGCATGCTGGACAAAATGGGACGTACCTGGATGTGAGACTGCATCTTCTTCTTCTCATTCTGAAGGACCTGATTCCTCTCTTCTTCCTCCTCCATTCTGATCTCCAAATCTCTCAGAATCTCTTCCAGTTCCTGTTTCTTGACCGCCAGACGGGCTCTCATCTCCTCTGCCTCCGCAAACAGTTCGGTCTCCGCTTGCAGCTGCTCAGCCAGAATGTTCTTCTCCTCAATCAGCTGGATAAGGTAGTAGGAGAAAGGTCAGACAGGTTGTAAAACATTCTCTAAAAGTAAAACTTCCCCAAATGCAAGTTCTGAAGTAGCCTTCTACACTACATCACCAGGATCATCCAATAGCACTCCTGATTGCTTCCACATTGCTAAGGGTGGGGTAGCGTTCTTTCTTTAAGCGCTACCTGTTCCCCATTTTGTGCATGCGTGCTGCATTTAAAGCAAACCTGTAATGTTTCCTACAGCAGTGTTTCTACATTTTATTGGCATGTACCCCTTTAAAAGCCCTACACTCACCAAGTACTCCCCAGCATAGTAAACATCACATGTACCTCTTGACAAATATATATTTAACCGTAACACATGATAATTGGTTCTAAACAATTTCCAAACACTTACTCTTGCTTTTATTAGCAACAACACGAAGATTGTGTTTAAATAAGATTTATAATTTTCTAAAACGCTAAATTTATTTTTGGTAAAGTATATCAATCCAGAGTACCCCCTGGAACCATCTGAAGTACTCCCTGGGGTACGCGTACCGCACGTTGAGAAGCTAGGTCCTACAGCCAGTTTCATATGCTTACCTTGGATGGAGGAAGCCTCTGGATTCTAGAAAGGCTTACTCCACCCTCCTCCGTCATGCGGATCCAGCCCCCAAAGCATGACCACGCTGTGCCTGCACAGTAGCTGGGATCTGCTTGGGTTCTATTTTTTTTTTTTATTCAGAGCACGGAGCAGATCCGTGCTGCTGCACATTGGCAAGCAATCTTTTGTGGGTCTCAGCACTGGAACATGACATTGTAGGATGACAGGGGCAGCCTCTCTAGGATGAGAGATTAGCCCCTTCCGAGGGGAGCACTCAATAGGCACACTTTTTTTTCCCTACAAGTACACTTTAAATGAGGCCCACTTGAGTTATATAAATAATAATGGCAACCCCAGATATGTTCATTCCCCAACACAGTGTAATCTAGGGTTTTCAGGAGGGACAAGCCCTTCTGCAGTGCCTTCTGTGAGAGGGTGTGGCACTTACTGACACCCTTATATTTTGCACAGGAGTGGAGTGTAACTATGGCTGTTACTTGCCCTTTCTGTAGTGAATTCTGGGATGTGTTGCAGAGGATTCTGGGAAGGACTACGGTTTGTCTGCCTTGCTCCACTGTTGGTGTATGGAGGGTGCATCCCAGGGAGGGTGATGAACAGCAAGGAACCTGGTGGTCTGCGTGGATAGGGGCAGTTATCTGACAACTGAACTTAATCCATCATCACCCTCACCATTCCTGGTAATAGTGATAGATTATTGAAAGGACCCCACTCCTCCTCCCCCATCTTCAGAATATCAACAACCAGAGCTCGGTGCTGCCATCCTCTGCTACTGACCTGCTGATGTTTCCTCTCCATCTCCACCAGCTCCCCCTCCACCTTCGACTGCTTCTCCTTCACCTTCAGCAGCTCCTCATCTTTGGCCAGCAGCTCCTCCTCCTGCCGGGTGACTTGTAACAGAGGTTTCACCTGCGAAACAAGAGTGTGTTTGTTTCTCTGATCTGACTGTAAGGATGTTGCGTCTCCAGCTCACTCCAACACAGATATGACAACTTCAAGGACACATCAAGCAAAACACGCCGAGCCAAACAATCTGCATAACAAACCCAGACGCATGCTTGGAAAAGGAGATGGGAATTATCAGACAACGGCTTGAAATTACTGCCAACCCCAACCTACCAGTGCATATTCTGCCACTGCTGCATGAGATGGGCCCCTATTAAAAAATATTTGTAATTTAGACTACCAATATTTCACTATACACTAACTGGCACCCAATCTCACATGAACCCCTAAGTGCCTAACTAATTTCCCGCCCCCCCCCCCCCCCCCACGTGCCTAAAACCTCCTTCCCTTCTAATGCTTAAAGCCAATGGGTACCGATTTAAAAATAAAAAAGGCAGATACTCACCTAAGGAGAGGGAAAGCTCGGTCCTAATGAGACTTCCCTCTCCTCTCCCGGTGCCCGGTCCCGCTCAGGATCCCCCGTAGCAGCATTCAACCAGTCCGGTAAAATACTGCCACTTCGGCCGCCAAAGGGAGGTTTCGGAAGTCTTCGGGCGCACTTGGGCTCCCGAAGACGGGCCGCTCCATACTGTGCATTCGTGAGCGCCCTCTATGACACACTCGCACATGCACAGTATGGAGGCGCTGGCCTTCGGGAGCACTTCCGAAGTCGCCCGCGGCGGGGGATTTGAACGGAGGATCCTGAGGGCACCGGGAGAGGAGAGGGAAGGCTCATTAGGACCGAGCCTTCCCTCTCCTTAGGTGAGTATCTGACTTTTTTTTATTAATAAATCGGTAACCATTCACTTTAACTCTAACCCCCCACCCCCCCACCCCCCAACCCCCCCCCCCCCCCTCCCCCACACCCCCTGCAATAACCTCCTAACACGGCACCCAAACGACCACTAGTTGTAGCTGATAATCTACAATATTTAATTCCTATATATTCGTCAGTCGGGAGCCCAATTACTGATGGCTAACACAGGCATCTATTAGACCCCTGCCAATCCCCATACGCTCATATGAACTGACCCACAACCTACAGACCCAGCCTGGAATTACCTAAGGAGTTCCAGTGGGTGTTAGGACTGCAACCCACTAGTAATCGCTGCAGTGATTTTAAATCACGTCAGCGTGTGTGGAGCGATTCCGAAGGTGACTGCAATCGTGAATCGCTCTGTTTAGAAACGCTGTGCAGTGCTTCCGATTAGCGTTTTGTTTTTTATTTTATTTTTAAATAAACTTTGTTATACTTACCATGTGTCTCGCTGTCTATCTTCTGTCCGTAGCCCTGCCCCTAAAGGAAGAGGTCATAGGTGCTTCTCTAGGACCAATCAGAAACGCGCCTGTGAACTCTTCTGCTAGGGGGCGGAGCTACAGACAGAAGCAGGACATCAGGACACCCGGTAAGCATCATTCACTTTTATTTAAAATTCAGCCCCCCAAAGCGTTGCAAAATTGCTTCAAAGTAATTTTGCAGCGCTTCTATACATAGCATTGAGCGCAAACGCACTAAAAAATGAAGCAGAGAGCAGGGTAGGTGTTTACGGTCATGTTCCCATTGGTATATTGTAAAATACATGAGGGTGCTTCGTCTCCGGTTCCCTTTAACCACTTGCCGACCGCGCACTCATACCGCGCGTCGGCAAAGTGGTAGCTGCAGGACCAGCGACGCAGTATTGCGTCGCCAGCTGCAGGCTGATTAATCAGGAAGCAGCCGCTCGGGCGAGCGGCTGCTTCCTGTCAATTCACGGCGGGGGGCTCCGTGAATAGCCTGCGGGCCGCCGATGGCGGCTCGCAGGCTAAATGTAAACACAAGCGGAAATAATCCGCTTTGTTTACATTTGTACGGCGCTGCTACGCAGCAGCGCCGTAAGGCAGATCGGCGATCCCCGGCCAATCAGCGGCCGGGGATCGCCGCCATGTGACAGGGGCCGTCCCGTCACTGGCTGCACAGGACGGATAGCGTCCTGTGCAGCCCTGATCTCCGGGGGGGGGGGATCAGGTAGCAGGTAGGAGAGGGAGGGGGGAATTTCGCCGCGGAGGGGGGCTTTGAGCTGCCCCCCCCCGCCAGCCACATGCAGGCATGAGAGATCGGACCCCCCCAGCACATCATCCCCCTAGTGGGGAAAAAAGGGGGGTGATCTGATCTCTCTGCCTGCTACATGATCTGTGCTGGGGGCTGTAGAGCCCACCCAGCACAGATCACTCAGCACAGCGCTGGTCCTTAAGGGGGGGTAAAGGGTGGGTCCTCAAGTGGTTAAAGTAAACCTCACTCTTTGTGGACTGATGTCAACCAGCAGATTTTTTTTTTATAAATCCACTTTTTTGGTATCGCCTACTCTTTCTAGTGTGACCATATATTACAATATTCTTTTATTCATGTAGAAGAAAAAACACGGAGCAAATCCCAACACGTAGATGAAGAGTGGTCCCGAGACTTATGCCATGCAGATATTGTGGTGGTGCTTCCTGGAAAGAGTATGATGTCACTTCCGGGTATGGCGGCCACAGCACACCCTGCACTCACCTTGGTGAAGAGTCGCCACCATTGCCAGTGGCGGAGTTTCAGGTAGGCTGCACAGTTCCGCTGCAAAACCTTCAGGGCGCTCAGCTGCTGCTGCTTCTTAGCAAAGGCCCTAATTGGACAGAAAAGAGAAAATGACATCATCAGCCTCATTACCGCACTGGTGAAAATTCTGGGCACTCCAACATTCTCAAATAACTGTAATTTAAAGGTTAACACCACTTTATGACAGAATTATAAACATCACACCCTAAACTACCTCCCCAACGTTGTGTCAAATCAGCTCTCACCCATTGAGGTCCAGACTGCCACTCTTGCACACCGGCTGTCTTTACTTAGACTACCCATGGTCGGTGCCGACCACTGTATAGCAGTAACACCTGACAAGTCCTGCCACCATGCAGATGCTCTGACCCATTGTCTAGTTTAATGGTCCTCAAACTAAGGCCTGCGGGCCAAATGTGGCCCCCTGAGGCTTTTTTTACCAGCCCCCCACACACAAAATGTATCATTGATGCGGTCAGCTACAATTTTAAATATTGGTGGTCCGCATATAGAATAAAGACAGAAAGCAGTAATTTGCTAGTTTCCAATCAAATTCCACATCAGGTGACACTGTTGTCCAACTGGACTGAAGGTTGTCACTTTAGTATGCATCCCTGTCTAGGCTGCAAAGACTTCTATGAATACTCCGGCTCCCCAGCAGCCTGAACTATGTTGACCCGGCCCTCGACCCAAAACGTTTTGGGACCCTTGGTCTAGTTATCTTAACCACTTAATCCTATCTGGACGGATATATCCGACCAGATAGGCTACATTGCTGCCGCTGCCTGGTGAGCACAATCGTGCGCGCTCCTGCCGCCTTCCGTTAGCCCGGAGATCAATGAATGGGAACAAAGTTCCCATTCATTGATCTAAGTCCCCGTATGACAAACCGACACCGTCAACAAGACGGCTCCATCTTTCACAATTCCCCTTCTGTCCCATCCACTCGTTACTTTCGCTTTGCGGAAAAACTTTCCGCATGCAGAAGTGAGCTGCGAGGGCGTCTTGTGGCCAAATAGTAAAATTACATCTGGAAATAAAAATTTCCAGATAATGTCATTTTTTTTTTTTACTTAAAATTAGCCCCTTACCTCCCACTCTCCCCAATAGGTACACACATTTTCTTGTAAAATAAATAAATAACATACAATAAAAAAAATTACATAAATATTTACCATAGGGACTGAACTTTTTTAATATGCATGTAGTAAAGTATAACAAAAGTTTGCTTTCCTAAATCAGAAAGAATTTGCGATAATTCAGGTTGGAGTGAGCTTGAGATGTCTCCCAGGGCATCACTGCTGAATATTATGTCGCCCTTAGAAGCTAACCACACCTCCAGAACCGCTGGAATGCAATGATGTGTCAGCCTGTTAATTCGTACAGAGCCATAATAATCCAAAATGCATGAGTTCTGGGTCACCATGAGCTTGCTGGTTAGTCTGTACCTCTCGGTGTTACAAGCCCTACTCCATAGAGCCAAATTAATCCATGCCATGCACTGATGAGGATCAAACAATCCGAAACAGTCTGTATGCATGTTGGATTATTATGGCTCTGTACAAATTAACAAGCTGACACATCATTGCATTCCAGCGGTTCTGGAGGTGTGTTTAGCTTCTAAGGGCAACAATGGTTAATTTGCATATATTCAGCAGTGATGCATTGTGGGAGACATCTCAAGCTCACTCCAACCCGAATTATCGCACATTCCTTCTGTTTTAAGAAAGCAAAAGCTTGTTTTCCTTAGTATTTTAGTAAGGGAGCTCCAATGAGTTCTGGTTCACTATGAGCTTGCTGGTTAGTCTGAAGTAAGGTATATTACTGTTATTTTTTAAATTATGGGCTTGTAATAAGTGATGGATGCAAAACTGAAAAAAGGCATCTTTATTTCCAAATAAAATATTGTCACTATACAACATTGTGATAGGGACATAATTTAAACAGTGTAATAACCGGGACAAATGGGAAAATAAAATACATGGGTTTTAATTACGGTAGCATGTATTAATTTAAAACTATAATGGCCGAAAACTGAGAAATTATTTTTTTCCCATTTTTTTCTTAATCTTCCTGTTAAAATGGATTTATAATAAAATAATTCTTAGCAAAATGTATCATCCAAAGAAAGCCTAATTGGTGGCGGAAAAAAACAAGATATAGATCATTTCGTTGTGATAAGTAGTGATAAAGTTTTTGGCGAATGAATGGGAGGTGAAAGTTGCTCGAAGGTTGAAACGACACTGAAGGCTGAAGTGGCTAATATTGTGAAAGTCCCTCAGATCGTAATTTGCCCATTTTTTATGCTTCTAACATATTTTTAAGAGGTGGTTGATAAAGAACACCTGAAGTGAGGGGAATATTGAGGCTGTGATGTGTATTTCCTTTTTCAAAACAATTTGCCTGGCAGTCCTGCTGCTCCTCTCCTAATACTTTCATCCATAGCCCCTGAACAAGCATGCAGCAAATCAGGTGCACTGACTGAAGTGTGACTGGATTAACTTCATGCTTGTTTCAGGTGTGTGATTCAGACACTACTGCAGCCAAAGAGATCAGCGGGACAGCTAGGTAACTGGTATTGTTTAACAGGAAATAAATATGGCAGCCTCCATGTTCTTCTCACTTCAGGTACCCCGTAAGTTGGTGTACAAAATACCCAACTCTTGCATAAGTGCCCACCTCACTCTGCCGGTGTGTGTGTTTTAATGCAGTGGCTGGTTGGTGGGAATCATCACTATACTACTGTATTTTGTAACTGAACACCATTAAATATTAAAGTGAACCAGAGACGAAGCACCCTCGTGTATTTTACCATATATATCAGTGGGAACATTAGAGAAAACACCTATCATGCTTTCTGTTTCATTCTGCACTGCACAGCTTGTTTTTTTTATCAGACCTCATAAAATCCTGGACTGAGCATTCAGTCTGGCTTTGCTATAATGACTCAGCTATAATGATTCCTGAGCAGAGCCAGCAGGGGGCAAGCTTGGACTTGAAAAGACATCAGAGAGCACAGACTGAGCTATAAATATTCCTGAACAAAGCCAGACGGAATGCTCAGTGGGGGATTTTATCAGGTCTGATAAGAAACAAGCTGTGCAGTGCAGAATGAAACAGAGAGCAAGGTAGGTGTTTCCTCTAATGTTCCCACTGGTATATATGGTAAAATACATGAGGGTGCTTCGCCTCTGGTTCCCTTTAAGCAATATGAATCTGTAGCTGCCAGAAAACCTGTAAACTTGAATAGTAGGCGAGAAGAGGAGACATGAGTGTCTGGAGGGTATCCTGGTCATTCTGATACACTGGCTGCATGAGGTTAGGACTGGACGGTACAGAGACCCAATGTGCTATACTCACTTCCTGGCCAGGTACCCCCGGCAGACGGCTTGGAAGTAAATGATAATGTCTGTAATCTTGAGGTCCCTCTCCTCTTCCAGGTGCGCCAGCACACCCGCACGGAAGAAGATCTTACTCTGCCCAATGCGGAAGAGGTTTGGATCCAGCTCCAGTGCCCGAATCTGCAGGGAGAAACCATCAGTAAGCAGGAGGTAGAGATGAGGCATTCGTGCAATGTTCACATCCAGCCACCAGGGGCAACAGCAAGCCAACTCTTAGGGCGTGTTCACACGTAGGGCATTCTTGCTATTTTTTAAGCACCGGCGATTTGCAAAATGGCCCTGAAAGCGCTTGTGCAATGATTCCCTATGAGAGCGTTAACATCTGAATGGTTAGTTTCCAATCCGATCAGCAAAGTGCTGCCTGTACTATTTTTAGGGTGATTTTGCTACAATGGAAAGTATAGGAAAAGTGCAAAACGCTCACAAAATTGTCTTGTGCGGCGATTGCGTTTGCACTGCATTGTATTGTATTTATTCATTTCCGGGTCAAAGAGTTAATTTCCTGACTGTAAAAAACGCTTTACACAAAATCAAAGCGCGCAGGTAGTAGACAAATAAAACGCGCAAAAAAAAAATACATCGAAAATCGCGGGTGTCAGCGATTTTGATTTCAGATGTGAACAAAGCCTTAGTGAAACATTTCCTGTCACAACTCCAAAATACTGGCAACCCATTATGTTTAATTCCTCTGACAAATCTGTTTATTTTAAAGTGAACCAGAGACGAAGCACCCTCATGTATTTTACCATATAGATCAGTGGGAACATTAGAGAAAACACCTACCCTGCTTTCTGTTTCATTCTGCACTGCACAGCTTGCTTCTATCAGCCCTGATAAAATCCCTGACTGAGCATTCAGTCTGGCTTTGCTATAATGACTCTCAGCTATAATGATTCCTGAGCAGAGCGAGCAGGGGGCAGGCTTGGACTTGAAAAGACATGAGAGAACACAGACTGAGCTATAAATATTCCTAAACAAAGCCAGACTGAATGCTCAGTCGGGGGATTTTATCAGGGCTGATAAGAAACAAGCTGTGCAGTGCAGAATGAAACAAAGCAAGGTAGGCGTTTTCTCTAATGTTCCCACTGATATATATGGTAAAATACATGAGGGTGCTTCATCTCTGGTTCACTTTAACCTCCCTGGCAATAAGCCTGTGCTGGGCACGGGCTATGCTGCGCAGGAGGATTTCTCCGTGTTAGAGGGTGTGTGTCGTACATTTCCATGCTCCGCCCTTGTCACCGCCTCTACCATTTATCACAGTCAGCTACATGTATTCTGCTGAACTGCTGGGAAATGGAGTCTGATGTCTACCATTATCCCTACATTAAATGCATGATAAACATTCTAAAGCAGGGGTAGGGAACCTATGGCTCGGGGGACAGATGTGGCTCTTTTGATAGCTACATCTGGCTCACATACAAATCAGTAGGGGTTGATTCACTAATATACACTGCTCAAGCAGCACAGCTTAGTTTGGCACCCAAAGTAAAATTTTGAAGTAGTGCACGCTACCGCTGTAGCATGCACTACTAGCTTGCTCGCGCTCCCTCCCAAAACTAATGCCGCTCCAAGTGTCCCACTCTGGGCCCTGTCAGGTCCAGTGACTTTATAGAACGAGATCTCGTCCTACAAAGTGAATCAACCCCCAAGTCAGATAGTTAATTGTACAAGCTGTTAGACGGTATTTCTTCTGTCTGGCTCTCGGGGAAATTGATGATGTTTCTGAAACCCAAAGAAGCTGAAGACGTGTCTGACACTTCCGCTGCCTGGAGGATCAACTGTGTACACATCACCATGGCAACAGGGACGTGAGCCCTCTGCTGCGCAAGCACACTGTGCCAGTTTAAAACATATTGTATGGCTCTCACGGAATTACATTTTAAAATATGTGGCGTTTATGGCTCTCTCAGCCAAAAAGGTTCCTGACCCCTGAGCTAAAACTTTTAAACTAATTTCCCTTGTGCTTATAAGTGTGTTCCTTACCATCCTCTCGCAGGCTTGCTTCCCGTCCATGAAGCCTTTAGGGATGGCATTAGGGGTGAGGATTTCATACCTGGAAGGAAAGACAATATAGCAATATGAAGGCTCGTTTCATTTCAACCAGCAACTGCAGACTGACTCCCAGAGAGGAAGAACAATACAGTACAGGAGTGATCCGGCAAACATGGGCTACATTTGAAACCGTATAATAGTGTATATATATATATATATATATATATATATATATATATATATATATATATATATATATATATATATATATATATATATATATATCATCCCCCACCTGGGTCCTCTCAGAATATAGTGAGGACTGCAGTAAATTTAAAGCATTAAAAGCAGTCCTTCTGCAGCCACAGGCGCCACTCATAGCTGACCGTTACCTTGAATAAATCCAGGACAGATAGGAATTAAAGGATACCCGAGGTGACATGTTACATGATGAGATAGACATGTGTATGTACAGTGCGCAAAAGGTGGATCAGCGCATCACCAGGCCGCCTCCGAATGGCCTCCAATCAGAGATGCGCTGAGCCCCCCCAGAGACTGCAAACACACCTTGAACCCAAACAGAAGCTCTGCATATACACCAAAGCAAAGCTGTTAAGTGGGAGCAGCTGACCAAAAATGAATTAAATTAGTACATGGCAAGGAAATGAACAGCGCTACTTAAAAACAGATACGTGCCTACCTGTAAAAGAGTGCAAGCCCTACTTGTGGGATAAAATACACACCTAGCATACAACATCCTCCAGTGGTAGACAGGTTATGTGTATGCTCGGTGTGTATTTTATCCCACAAGTGGGGCTTGCACTCTCTTGCATGTAGGCACTTATCTGTTTTTAAGTAGCGCTGTTCATTTCTTTGCTATGTGTATGTACAGTGCCTAGCACACAAATAACTAGACTGTGTTCCTTTTTTTTTTCTTTCTCTGCCTGAAAGGGTTAAACATCAGGTATGTAAGTGGCAGTTCCTGTCTGAGTCAGGACTGGGTCAGACGACAGTGTGACCCTCACTGATAAGAAATTACAACTATAAAACACTTTCCTAGCAGTAATAGCTTTTGAGAGCAGGAAAGAGATAAAAAGGGTCAATAGTTCATAGCTTTTAGCTTTGGCATACTTCAATGAATGTGTCTTTGAGCAAAAACAATAAAAAAGTAAAAAGTAGATTTAAATATAAAATAATACTGTGGAATATCTTAAAAAGTTACTTTTCGGGGAAGGAGGATAGATACAATTGTTTAGTTCATTAGTTTATTTTCACCTTGGGTGTCCTTTAAAGTCTCACTCCAGGTGCTGCACATGACTGAGGTCAACCAATTGCCAACTCACTAAACTTTCAGCACACATTCTGATGCAATCCATTTATGGGATCCAATGATTCGATCTTGGCATACAATCCATCTGAAGCACTGTTCGCACAGGGTAAAAAGTTTGGTTGATAAGGGGAGGGGCAGACCATAGAGTTGTACTGAGTCAAGTAGTGCAATGCTGTAATTCAATAGATTTTCACAATATTTAATAAAATCTATTGCGGTCACATTACCGTCACTGCTCCTTGTTATGGCCAATGGATTGATTTGCTCCTGTTTTCAGACTTTAGAGAGTCCAGAAAACACTTGCAAAGCATCCAAACTACCACTTTTACTTTACCCTACAGCAGGGGTGTCAAACTCAAATACAAAGTTGGCCGAAATTGTACACTGGGGCCTATTCGTGTGACAAAATTGTACACTGGGGCCTAGTTGCGGGCCAAAAGCCACAGCTGGAGTTTGAAGTGGATGCCCTACAAGGTAGGGTTCAGCTGCAGCTCAGTCACATCGGCTGCCTGCATCCTGCTTGGGAGGTGTGGTGATGGCAACATAGCCACGCCTCCTCCTCCCAGAAGGCAGGAAGTGCGCCTCCTCTAGAGCCAGGAGAAGGGACAAATGGAGCAGCGGCAGCAACGTGATCCCCACCTCTGATGACTGCTCAATTATGAAACATAAGACCATTTATAGCATTGTATTCATATCTTTAAATAGAGTACTAGTTAAGGGCTCTGCCTTTGACATGGGAGACCAGGGTCCGAATCCTGGCTAGGTCAAGTACCTATTCAGTAAGGAGTTCAAGGCAAGACTCCCTAACACTGCAGGGTGGCCTCCTGAGCGTGTCCCAGTGGCTGCAGCTCTTGAGCGCTTTGAGTCCGACAGGAGAAAAGCGCTATACAAATGTTCAGATTATTATTATTATTATAGGGAACCTAAACTGAGAAGGATATGGATTTTTTACTTTTAAAATTATACCAGTTGCCTGACTCTCCTGCTGATCCTGTGTCTCTAATACTTTTAGCTACAGCCCCTGAACAAGCATGCACATCAGGTGCTCTGACTGAAGTCAGACTGGATTATCCGCATTCTTGTTTCAGGTGTGTGATTCAGCCACTGCTGCAGCCAAAGAGATCAGCAGGACTGCCAGGCAACTGGTATTGTTTAAAACGAAACACCCATATCCCTCTCAGTTTAGGTTCCCTTTAAGTTATCAGTGGGAGGGGGAGGAAAGCTACTGTTAAAGGAAAAAAAAAGTTTGCTTGGAAAGGAGCTTTAAAGGGGCTGAAATACCTGGTTTCCCCTCAAAATACCAATCGCATGACTTGTTTTATTCAAAGTGAAACTGTATCAAACTGTTTATAAACTGTCCCTCTACATCAAACTGTACCCACTCCTTCCTGCTGCTACCATGTGACAGCTGTCATCACTAGTCATGTGATAACAGTGTCAGGATTAGTCAGCACCAATTGAAAGATGATTGGCCAATGGAGCAGCAGCTGTGTGATTGAGGAAGTGGTAGGGGCCACTTGCTATTCAAGGCCAGAAATCCAACCTCTATACCAGTTGTGCGCAGGCTATAAATCTATGACGGGAGTGTCTTAGTATGTTGCCTCTGCCCCTCCCAATTTGTCAGAAATGTGATGTGTGGTATAATTCCCTCCTCCAGCTGTTGTGTGGTCAAATAAATTCCTCCAGCTGTAATGTCATCCCTTTGTGTGGGTGTTTATGGGTAGATTGAGGGGTGGAGGTAAAACCAGCTCAATTCCATTACCCGGGGCTTATATACAGACATTCATATAGGACAGGGCTATAATATATCCTGAGGACCTCATTCCGCAGTTTGGGAAGGGAGTAATGAGAGTCAGGCACCAGAACTCAGAACTGTACAGCAGTTCTCAGAGACTTGCTGCAGCATTTTCCGGAGCTACAGTATAAACACACACGTCTCAGATACCTCTGACGGAACTCTTGAAAGACGATCCGGTTGGGGAATCCCTGCCGGCAGATTCGGATACCTTCCAGGACTCCGTTACACCTCAGCTGATCCAGCACCAAGTGTGGGTCCAGCTTACCAGCCTGAAAACAGCAAGCAACAGATCACAGTCATATTTATAAAGTGAAAGCCCAGCATCCGTTTACTATGGAGCAATGATAATGATAAATATGTCTAGCGCTATACAGCCTTGTCTGGTGATGCCTAATTCTGACCACAGGAGGGCGATATTTCCTTAACGTTACAAAACAGGCAGAAAGTTGAAAAGAGTGAATGCTATCGCGAAAAATTGTAAAATACATATTTATAAGCAGTACATTTTTCCCAAAAACAAAGTGACCATTACTCCTACGTAGCTGTCTATTACAGAAGGCACTTAAAGGGACCCCGAGCAGAGGAAGAAAATGAAAATCTGAAATTGCCTGGGGCTTCCTCCAGCCCCCCATAGCCCACGAGATCCCCCCGTTTCCCTCTGTGATCCCGCTGGCGGCTCAGTTAGGTGCCCGACTTCGGCCAAAGTTGTGCGCAACTGCCCATGTGCGGGCCGTCCACACACCTGGCTCGATCACGTGCCTGTCACCGTAAGCATCCTGTGCGGATCAGTCTTTTGAGAATGCTTACGGCACCGGGGGGTGATCGAGCTGAGTGCGCGGATGGGCTTAACATGTGCAGTTGTGCACAACTTTGGCCAAAGTCGGGCACCTAATGGAGCCGCCAATGGGACCACGGATCAGACCCAGAGGATGCCGAGGCACCTCGCGGGTTACGGGGGGTTAAGGAAGCGGTCCATACAGCAGTAACTTTTTAATTACTTCTACCATTAAAGTGATTTAAAGGGAGCCTAAACTGAGAGGGACATGGATGTTTCAATTTAAAAAATACCAGTTTCCTGGCATCCTGCTGATCTCTTTGGCTGCAGTAGTGGCAGAATCAGTGACCTGAAACAAGCATGCAGGTAATCCAGTCTGACTTCAGTCAGAGCACCTGATCTGCATGCTTGTTCAGGGGCTGTGGCTAAAAGTATTAGAGACACAGGATCAGCAGGAGAGTCAGGCAACTGGTATTATTTTAAAAGGAAAAATCCATCTCCTTCTCAGTTTAGGTTCCCTTTAGGAGTACAAAAACCTTAAAACACAAATGTTACAATGTTGTGCAATAGTGGTCCTTTAAACAGTCTAGAAAAGTCCATCAGGTGGCTGTGCACAGCGATATAGCATTAGATCCAGTGCTTCATGTTCAGCCATACCTGTGGGCTTACAATGGGTGATTCTATAGAACGGTCTCTACTAGAGATAATCAGAGACATGCTAATAGTCCAGGCTTGCATGCAAAGTTATTGCACGCTATATTCAGCTTGGAATCTGGCCAATCAAATGCACTTCCTGTCCTGACAATTCTGATTGGCCCAGTTACAAGCTGCAAGGTGAGATTATTAGCATCTGGCTGACCCTCTCCAGTCACGGCCACTGTTTTCCTAAAGCAAACCTGAACTACAAATAAACGTGAGAAATAGTTGCATGTGAAGTAGTAATGATAAACAGAACTTTCCTGGAGTCTAAGATTCTTATTTTCAGTTTATGGGCTACATTTCTACCAGATGTCAAATCTGTTACATTCAGGTGCAAAACTATAGAAATAATAGCTAGGCTCATTCCAGCAGCTCAACGTGTGGACTCACTTTCGTGGGTTTCGGTCCACTTTAAACTGCCATAAAGCAGCTGCAATCTGGCATTTTAGCTTGATGTACAGAACCTGTGCACACATACCCGTTTCTCGTGGTTGGGGATGATGCAGCGCACAAAGTTGGGGTTGGTGTTGCGCAGGGTGGCCATCAGCTTGGTGAGGGACTCCTTGTACAGCTGCCCCACCGTCCTGAACATGCCCTTCTTGGTCTTGTAGGCGGAGCCAAACGCCGTCTCAGTCATTCCCGCCACTTGGTCCAGACCCACAATGCGGTCCACTGTGGAGAGAAAGGGAGGATTTACCATCAGTGTCAGCATTGTGACCCAGTGCAGAGGAGAGAGTGGAGATTTCACATAGGCTTTAAGTGAACCAGAGACGAAGCACCCTCATGTATTTTACCATATATATCAGTGGGAACATTAGAGAAAACACCTACCTTGCTTTCTGTTTCATTCTGCACTGCACAGCTTGCTTCTAATCAGCCCTGATAAAATCCCCGACTGAGCATTCAGTCTGGCTTTGCTATAATGACTCAGCTATAATGATTCCTGAGCAGAGCCAGCAGGGGGCAGGCTTGGACTTGAAAAGACATGAGAGGACACAGACCGAGCTATAAATATTCCTGAACAAAGCCAGACTGAATGCTCAGTGGGGGATTTTATCAGGGCTGTTAGAAGCAAGTTGTGCAGTGCAGAATGAAACAGAGAGCAGGGTAGGTGTTTTCTCTAATGTTCCCACTGATATATATGGTAAAATACATGAGGGTGCTTCGTCTCTGGTTCACTTTAAAGCACAACTATCGATAAAAAAAAAATTATTTTAACATACTCTGTATTAGGGTTCACATTACCACTATTTTATCCCCATAGTTCTCTCTCTCTCTCTGCTTTAAAATCATCCTTCACTCCTAAAGGTGCCCATACATAGTACCATTTTTCATTCTTTTTCGATTAGATAATTTAGTTTGATTATTCCAATAGATCGAATATAAAGATTTTTTCCAGCATGAAAAAACGGGATAATCGTTCGAATTTCTTGATAAAAAAAAAATATTTTCTACTTTCATTCGATTCGATCATTTAGATCGAAAAAAAAGGGGAAAATCGAAGTTTTTTATTGTATCGTGTATGGGCACCAGAACACAGCTCACAAATACTTCACTGTGTTCTCTTCACAGCATGCAGGAGAGTCTGAGGAGGAAAGCTGAAGCTGATCAGAGGAGGTAACAGGTAGCTAGATGTGCTGTAATATAACTAGCAGTCAGGGAGATATGTATACACCACTCCTGACTGACTGCTTGTGATGTTAGAGCTAGTTCACACTGGGAAGTTTTTCACTGCTTTGCTGATCTCTGGCGATCAACAAAGCGCTGCTACTCATGTATCCTTATGGATACATTCACACTGCAGCGTTTGTGATGAATCGCAAATGTGCTGCTTTCAGCGTTTTGGGGGCGATCGCACTGTGATTCTTCTTCTATTAAACAGGAATCACAAGCGTAAACCGCAAGATTTCACCCGCCGAATTGGGATCGTGAAAGCGATTGCCGGGAAGCGCCAAGTGTAAACCAGCCCTTCCCACTTCTGATTCTCTCTTTTTCCATTCACTTCTATGAGAAAGCGAGCGCAGAATTGATCGGAAGGAATATCAGACACATCGGGAATTATCTATTGTATCCATCTATCAAGCGGAAAAACGTATCGTGTGTACCCAGCATAAAAAAGCTCTGGCTGCTCAGTGCTGTCCATGCTGGGTGAGGGGTAAACATTGATAAAAGACATACTGATAATGGTTTTGTGAGCAGTCAGATAAGTAAAGATGATAAACACACTTTTCTGGAAACTTAACCCCCCCCCCCCCCCCCCCCACCACCTGAATGAGATTCTTTCAGCTAGGTGATTACTAGACTTTATACTGAGGAGTTGATAGCAACCCCCCCTGTGCAGGAACATGGTCCAGTCCTGCAGAGCCCACACTTTTTGTATCTGGAGGCCTGGGAATGATTTTACAGCAGAGAGGCAGAGCTGTGTGAGGAAAGAAGGTGTTCCTAGTACTTGTGGAAATGTGTTCCCCAACATCTAAAAAAAAATTGCTCTAATCGATAGTTGTCCTTTAAATTTAATGCTAGTGGCACCACCGTCGTATGATTGCAGCACAGTTATATGCATGAAGTGTGCTCACTGTAATTACTGTACTGAGGCCCTAAAGTCTTCAGTGTCCGCTTCTAGGGCGATGGTGATTTCTATGCAGATTACCGTTCGGCACCTGCATTCTAACTACAGCGTACTCTGCCCATTCCACTACAACCCAACCGCAAGCTGCACACTACTCTACAAGCTCCGTTCTACAGGCTAACAGTATACAGTCACCTCCGCAAACGTGGTCATAAAAGGAGGACCTCTGGACAGTCTGTATGTCTGGGGCCAGCGGAAATTTAAGAAATAGTTGTAAAAATCAGCGTTCATTGAGGACAGTGATAGAAGCAATACCACACTGTTAAAAACTATATCAAAGCCCCATTAATTAATAGATAGATAGATAGATAGATAGATATGTTGTGGGAAGCCTCTGGGTTGCTGGGTTACATACTTACCTGTTCTGGTGTTATCCAGACCGCGCTCCCCACTCTAAGAATTGGATCTGGCAATTCCCCCCCCCCCCCCCCCCAAATCACTGTTGAGGCTCTGGTTACCTACATCTGTGTTGCTGCAGCGCGCCCCCAGTTTGGCAGCAGCTATCTAATTAGTGGCTGCTGAGCTGGGGTGGACTGTGGCAGTGCAAGTGGAGGTTTCAGAAGAGCATTGGCAGTCTTCAGAAACAAGGCTGCAACTACACTGCTGAGGAGAGGAGAAGGGGGGGGGGGGGCGAAGTCACCTGTGATCCAAAGATGTAAGGGCAGGTATTATACCCCACCCACCATACAGCCTCATTATTTTTAGCTTAGGTACAATAGAACATTACTTGAGATTAAATGTGGACTGAGAGGAATGTGTTCTACCTGATGGACTACACCTTTTCTGATTCAGACCCGTCAATTCATTTGAGCTGTATCACAAATGTGTGAGGACCTCGGCCCTCTTAAGACCGGTTTGACATCCCTGACCTAGACATCCCTACCCTCGTAACTAATCTAACAATGCACCCACTACTACCCTTCCAAACCCTCTTTATATTCCCCTCTGGTCAGTTTTAGGTTTACGTGACCCCACCATCTGGATGGACATCTATGGAGCCAGAATACTCGAGACCAACTACAGCTCCAATCTGTACAGTCTCAAATTCTTCTTCCTCATTCACGGTTCCCCCACCACCCAATCAGGTTAAATAGCCCACAAAGCAGCAGAGTTAGCTTTCACCTGTCCACCAGCATGTCTCATCTCATGTCTGGTGTCTTCTCTCCACACCACAGTGCTCCTCACTGGGTCTTCTCTTCCTGCACAGTCCGCTCCGGCCCAAGTAGCGGTGATTGACAGCGCCGCTCGTGCAGGCGCAGTACAGAGCGACCTGGAGGTCGCTCTGACGTCATCGCCGGGGACCGGGACAGACCTGCGGCAAACTGCTGCAGGCAGAGCTGCGGCAAGGGACGTCCTGGGAGCTTGGAGCTGGAGGAAGCCCCCGGTAAGTACCACTTATTATAGACTTTTTCCCCTGATGACTCCTTTAAGGACCTCCATCAGTGCATGTTTTGCAGGGAATCACAAACATTCACAGATAACTGGTGTTTTAGCAGCGCTCATTAACTATGGTAACTTTGTGTCTTTTTTTTGTTTGCAAAACATGCACTAGAGACTTCCTTCTATCCTAGTATCAAACTTTTTTTGCCAGAAAAAAAAAATGAAAAACTACTTTTCATATTCAAAATACATGAGGATTTCGTACCATCTTTCCAGAGCTCGGCCACAAACTTGTCTGTGGACTGATGAAGCAGGGTGGCCACATTGTCGTTCAACGGATCCATGTTCTTCATAAGCCACTCATCAGCCTTATAGTCCACCTGCAGAAAAAGGCCAGGCATAAGTAATCTAGGCCAGAAAAAGTAAGAGGTGGGTGATAAACTAGCTACATCTTCCGTTCCATGTAAAAACACTATATTATCCACTGTAGCTAAAACATCTATAAGTCCTGCAAGTACTTTCAGCTTCTTATAAAAGTACTCCAGGGTGTTCCAACAGACAAATTTAGACTATCCGGAAAGTTTAATATACAACGTAGAGTGCATGGGCTGTTAGGGCCATCTTCAAGCAGACATTAGGACTAAAGACTGTCAATAACATGCAATTACTTTGACTTAATACATTTTATGCAAATTGGATGCGACACAGAACTGAGCAAATCAAATGCACTTGCTGCAGATTTAGACTGGTTTAACTACTTGACAACTACAGGTTGCACTCCCCATATGGACCAGAAAAATGTTCACGGTTCAGTGCTCATTTGCCAATAAGTTTATCACTACTTATCACACCTAAATGATCTATACTTTCTTTTTTGCCACAAATTGGGATTTTTAAACTTGATTTTTTTTTCAATTATTTTCTGTGTATTTTAAAGGAAAAAAATAGGGAAAATAAAAAAAAAAAAACACACTATTTCGCCATTTTTAATCCCTATAGTTTTAGGCCTCTTTCACAGTGGGACGTTGCGGTTTGATGTTAAAGTCGCAACGCAAATTACAACGCAATGTCCCAACCAAGTTGCACAGCATTACTAAGTCTGTGCGACATTCACAGTGCACACGTTGCGTTTGTGTGTAACGTGTAGCGTTATTAGAAAGTGCTGCATGCTGTGTGTTATACACGTTATTAGCTGCGTTGGACTGTTTGCACATGCTCAGTAATGACTTGAAAACATACTTTTCATTGCCTGTATGCGACCGTAATGGGGCATTAAGTTGCGTTGCGACTTTTTTGGGGCATTGCGTTGTAATTTGTGTTGCGACTTTAACGTCTCATCAAAACGCAACGTCCTACTGTGAAAGAGGCCTTAAAATAAGCAATGCTACTGTAGAAAAATCCCAAACATTTTATTTGCCTATTTGTACTGGTTATTACAACACCGGATCACAGTGGAGTACAAATATCTACGCCCCTGCAGCTAAGCTGAAGTCTCCAGGGGCGGAGATATACTGTACCCCGTACAGCAACTGGTTGATTCTTGCGTACCCTTTTCATTAACTTTGCATGCAAGTGGGACTTATTAGCATATCATTGACCAGTTCTAATCAGTAGGTAGAAGGGGTGACATCATCCTAGGAGTGCCCCGGATCCTCTTCTTCCAATGAGTTCAGGTTACTTGTTCTACACTATGGCACATTTCCCACAACCTCAGCTCACCAGGAACTAATAACTCGATCGGCCCCAGAGTCCACATCAGAAACTTTTGGAGCTAGAGCCTTCTGTCGTGCTGACCCTACCCTTTGGAACTCCTCTCCACACCCACTCAAAACAGCTCCAACCCCGGAGGAATTTAAGTCCAAACTGAAAATCCACCTGTTTAGTTTTACGATTACTTTTTTCTCTCTATCACACCCCAAATAGCAACTATGTTTGACCCAAGAGAATGGGTCCTATGGGAGAAAATTGCTTCATAAATTGGTGGTGGTAAAATCTAGAGTAAGTTTCTCCTTCAACGATGCCCCAGCTCAATATAGTCATCGTTCTGGCAAGTGGGCAGAGGTTTTGTCAATCAAAAACCATAATGCAGAGTGCAAGAATAGGCTGGACTAGCAGCCATCATAGAAAAGGGAAGCACAGAGTAGACCAGCTCAGAAAGCCGCCATAAAATGTAGACAATACACACCCTGCCAGCATAGTGGATGATGCAGAAGTCCGCCTTGTCTTTCAGCTGGCGTGGTTTCTGGAACTTGGAGTGGGTGCCTTGTTCCTGCACCAGCTTGTCCACAAAGGTCTTGTCGGTGGCTTTGGGGAACCAGCACTCCTCATCCAGCAGAGCTAGGACACCGGGGGGATTGGCCTGGGAAAAGATACAACAAATAAAAAGGTTAAAGCCTAAATATAGGGATGGTTCCAAAATTTGCTGCCCAAAACAATCTGTATTGGGGGACAGCTACAGCACGGCTGCAGTATGGACAACCCACTATGGAGAGGGGGGGAGGACATGTGTACAGTATAAAGTTTAATCCTTGGTTACAGTTCCTGTTTAGGACAAGTCGGGAGGCATATCCTCAACATGCTTGGGGGGAAAGCATTTGGGAAGGAACATTTGTGGAGAAAGAACTTGTTATGACACTCACCCAAGTAGGAGCCTTTTATTCCCCAATGACCTCTACATGCAAGGCATACCGGTCTACTCTACTGTGACTTGATCATGGAGATCATTTACCTCTGCTGACAAGATTTTTGCATTTCATATTCAAGACCGTTCATTTTGCAGAATGATTTCCACTTCCATCCACTGCAGAGTGAATTCCACTGAACCAGGAATTGTATGAGCATGGATGGCGGACTGCCCGGCGGACTCACCGGCCTCTCGATGAGATCGATGCAGGGCTGGAGGTCCAGGCCAAAGTCAATGAAGTTCCACTCGATGCCCTCTCGCTGGTACTCCTCCTGCTCCAGGATGAACATGGTGTGGTTGAAAAGCTGCTGCAGCTTCTCATTCGTGTAATTTATGCAGAGCTG
This sequence comes from Hyperolius riggenbachi, assembly GCF_040937935.1. NCBI lineage: Eukaryota > Metazoa > Chordata > Amphibia > Anura > Hyperoliidae > Hyperolius > Hyperolius riggenbachi. The sequence goes on along the minus strand of NC_090657.1, from coordinate 218,177,645 downwards.
TTCAAAGGAGTTCAGCTGTAAAAGAGAAGGGGGGGGGGGGGGGGGGGGGACATGTCAGCAGGTCATATGCAAGCCGGGGTGAGCAAAGAGCTAAACATACTGCAGCACACCCAGCATCGCACTTTGCATACGGAGGCCACCACACATTACCCGATAAATCCTCCAGGTATAAGACGACCTCCCCACATTGCATCCAAAATCGGTGTCAAAAAGTCAGCCTATCCCCGATCAAATACAGTAGCGTGAAAACATGCTGTTAAATTTTAGAGGGGAGGGGAGGGGAGGGGAGGGGGAGAGGGGAGGGGGGGGGAGAGGGGAGGGGTGGGGGTGGGAGAGGGTATAGCATATGAGTGGGAGGGATTCTCTGTGCTTTTATGCTGTAATTCACTTACACTTTACATATAAATATAGAGAAAAAAAATCTGTATACATACACCAACCTCAAAGATCTCAAAGCCAGCAATGTCCAGGATGCCGATGAAGGAGGCTCCCTGCCGCTTGGTGCGGTCCAGGGCTTTGTTAATACGATGGACCAACCAGCGGAAAAGGCGTTCGTATGTGGCTTTCGCCAGAGCCTCAATCGCAAAATCAGCCTGGAAGGAAAGGGAGAGGGGGGCGGGGTTAAATCATCCGGTCGTTCAGTGAATATTGATCAATTTTGTGTTGATGTAAATGTTATGTTAATTGTATGCAAATTCATGCAGCCTGCAATTGGAAAAAAAATCAAATGCAGTAGCTGAGGTTTTAAGAAATCCAATTTCCGTGATGAATACATCTGCATAACATTAAGGGCCCTTTTCCACTAGCGCGTTTGCGCTAGCTGAATCACAAAATCGCAAACCGCTAGCGATTTTACAATCGCTAGGGTTTGCTAAATAACATAGGAATCGCGGTAGGTTATTTCCACTACCGCGATTCGTTTTTGCCTCAACACGGAGCGATATTTGCCACGATTTTGCTATGCACTACAACATAGCAAAATCGTGAACGCAATCGCCGGAGGTTTCCTGCGCTTTTGTGATTCAGCAAGGGCCCGTTTCCACTAGTGCGGTGCGATTTCTTTGCAGAAAATGCAGAAACTAATTTGCATGTGGATGCGAATGCATGCGAACTTTCATGCGAATTCGGATGCGTTTTCGTGTATTTTTTGTACGTATGCAATTTTAACCGTGTCAGTGCCTGTGTGCTTTTACATGAAAATGTATGCAAATTCACATGGAAAATTCGCATTGCGAAAACGCATGCCAAATTCCTATTAAATGTATTACATGCGAATCGCAGACTAGCCTTGCGGTGTGCGAATTCTGATGGCTCTGCTGTGCAGACTTTTTCTGCACAGCCCACCGCACAGATTTTCTGACAAGTGGAAACAGGCCCATTGACTATTATTGGCTATGTGAATCTGCATGCAGAAAACGCATGCAGATTCGCTGTAGTGGAAACAGGCCCTTACACGATTTCCCTCAGTGCTAAATGAGAAGGGTGTCTGTTCAAATCCAAAGGAAATATCTGTTCTCAGTGGTACGCTTGGTACTTTAATGCACGTCAGTCAACAATCTGTCTGCAGAGACACGTGCCCCGATCGGCATTGAACTGTGTGCCAGATTTCTATTTAGATGCCAGTAAACAAGGTCCAATTACTTAACAAGAGAGCTGGAACAAAATGTTACTTTATGACTGCATTGACTAATGAAATTTCTCGCCGTTTACTAACTGATATGTATTAGATCTAAAACTTGCCAGGCCTGACATCTACAAGACTCGCATTGCCTTTTAAAGGTAACCAGAGAGGAAGCACCCTCATGTATTTCACCATATATATCAGTGGGAACATTAGAGAAAACACCTATCCTGCTCTCTGTTTCATCCTTCACTGCTCAGCCTGCTTGTTATCAGCCCTGGTAAAATCCCCAACTGAGCATTCAGTCTGGCTTTTTCAAGCCCAAGCCTGACCCCTCCTGGCTCTGCTATAATCACTGAGCTATAATGATTCCTGAGCAAAGCCAGACTGAATGCTCAGTCAGGGATTTTATCAGGGCTGATAACAAGCACACTGAGCAGTGAAGGATGAAACAGAGAGCAGGGTAGGTGTTTTCTCTAATGTTCCCACTGCTATATATGGTAAATTACATGAGGGTGCTTTGTCTCTGGTTCACTTTAAAGTGGACCTGAACTCTTGCACAGGACAGAAGGAAAACAGAGAGAAGTGCACCCTGTATGTATTTAGAGAGTTTAGCCTGTCTAATCCCACCTTCATCTGTGACTAATCACCAGTGTAATTTGATAGCTCAGCTGTGTCAGCTCAGAAATCTCCTCTGCCATGGCAGTGCTGCTACTTTGTGAACACAGGAGGTTAACCTTATGTCTGCTTCCATGAAAGCAGGAAGCAGACACACTGCAGATTTATTGCAGGATTTGTAACAGCTGTAAAAAAGAAATGTTTTTCTTTAAAGGTCATTGTGGTGCTGCTTCTCTTTTAGAACAAAGATTAAACTGGAACTATAGCTTAAACTTGGTAAAGCTAACCGAGCACCTGGGAGCTCCTAGTTTAAAAAAAAGAAATCAAGCGATCCTCCCCCTAAAGCTGGCCATACACTGGTCAGCTGGCAAGCGATCCTCCCCCTAAAGCTGGCCATACACTGGTCAGCTGGCAAGCGATCCTCCCCCTAAAGCTGGCCATACACTGGTCAGCTGGCAAGCGATCCTCCCCCTAAAGCTGGCCATACACTGGTCAGCTGGCAAGCGATCCTCCCCCTAAAGCTGGCCATACACTGGTCAGCTGGCAAGCGATCCTCCCCCTAAAGCTGGCCATACACTGGTCAGCTGGCAAGCGATCCTCCCCCTAAAGCTGGCCATACACTGGTCAGCTGGCAAGCGATCCTCCCCCTAAAGCTGGCCATACACTGGTCAGCTGGCAAGCGATCCTCCCCCTAAAGCTGGCCATACACTGGTCAGCTGGCAAGCGATCCTCCCCCTAAAGCTGGCCATACACTGGTCAGCTGGCAAGCGATCCTCCCCCTAAAGCTGGCCATACACTGGTCAGCTGGCAAGCGATCCTCCCCCTAAAGCTGGCCATACACTGGTCAGCTGGCAAGCGATGCTCCCCCTAAAGCTGGCCATACACTGGTCAGTGTGGCCAGCAGATACCTCCCGCCCAGATCATTATACGGTCAGAGAGAGGATCTGATCACCTCCCTCCACACACTGTACACAGACTTTCAAAAGATTTCAGCATGATATCCACTGAAAGTCTATGGGCACTGCCTGCTGGGTTTCCCAATCGATGTCCCTCCCCCACCACTGGGCCGTACAGAACTTAGGGGTATCGGGGCTACTCTTACCTCTCCGCCAGCAGTTTCTCCCGCGTCTTCTCCCTGTCTCTTCACCCCCAGTGAGCTGTGTCCCCTGTGAGTAAACACTAGCGGCCAAGCACTAAGAGCACTGTAGCACATACTTTATGTAACCACGCCAGGCCTCTAGTGTTAGTCACATGACACAGCTCAGAAGAGACATGAAGAAGGCCTGTGGAGAGAAGACATGGGAGTAAGTGCCAGTAAACAGGTGATAGGAGCTCTGCTGTGTGTCGGTCTGGGACACTAGCGACTCACTCCTGGCCACAGACGCTTCCTTCCATGTCTTTTCTCTACGCCACGCCCATCTCCTGGTCTCTTCTATGCTGGGGTGCTGTGTGACACGTCAAACACTAGAGGCATCTAGTGTTCACGTAAGGTACCTGCGCCGGTGCTCCTAGCGTTGGCTTCTGCTGTAGTGTTAAGTCACAGAATACACAGCTCCCTGGCAGAAAAGGATTAAAGGACACCCCAGGTGAAAAACTAATGACATAAACAATTGTATCTATCTTCCTTCTCCTAAAAATGACTTAAGATATTCCACATTTTTATTTTATATTTAAAATCTACTTTTTAAGTTTTTACTGTTTGATTGTTTTTGCTCATTGACACATTCACTTAAGTATGCCAGAGCTAAAATCTATGAACTATTGACCCTTTTTATCTCTTTCTTACTCTCAGAAGCCATTTTCTGCTAGGAAAGTGTTTTATAGTTGGAATTTCCTATCAGTGAGGGTCACACTGTAGTCTCTTCATGTCTGAGTCAGGACTGGGTCAGCCACATACATACCTGATATTTAACTCTTTCAGACAGAGAAAGAAAAAAAGGAACACAGCCTAGTTATTTGTGTGCTAGGCACTGTACATACACATGTCTATCTCATCATGTCACGTCACCTCGGTTGTCCTATAAGATGAAATGGGGCCCTAGGCAAGATAGCAGATTTGCCCACCGCTGAAGGTCACCTGGATTTTTAAGTTAGTATTGGTGAGGGCTAGCATCTGCCAGGCCCCTAGACTCTCCCCAGGGCCTGGGCAGCTGCCCAGTATTGCCTTGTGGATGATCCGGCTCTGCTGCTTGGGAGTAAAGAGACAAGGAGAAGCCGCGACGGTGGAGAAAAGACACAGAAGGAGCGCCAGCAGACAGGTGGAGCATTCGCTGCCTTCACGCGCATGGCTCGGGGGTGTGGCTGAGGACTGGCCTGGCAGCTGCACACTCAGGTCTTCAATCAAGTGCATGCTGAGATTCTGTGTACAATGTGTGGAGAGGTGATCAGATAATGATCTGTATATGTTGGCCACATCCACCAGTGTATGGCTAGCTTTATGCTGGTACACGCAATGCGTTTTATGGGTCGATTTCCCGTTCGATAAATTTCTCGATTCGTTTTTCCGCTCCATTCTCTTATCTTTTTCTTATCAATTTCCATTCACTTCTACGAGAACTCGAGAAGTAAAACTGAGATCTATAACCACCCTGGCGTTTTGTTTAAATTGCCAGGGTGGCGGCGGCAGGGTTTTTTTTCCGTCTTTTTTTTTTTCATGGTGCGCCCTTCTGATCGCTGTCGGCGATCACAAGTAACAAGAAATCCAGCGAAGAGCGGGATTTCTTGTTAGGCTTACCCTGTCGCCATGGCAACGATCGGGATGACGTCATGGACGTCAGCCGATGTCATGGACGTCAGCCGACGTCCTGACGTCAGACGCCTCCGATCCAGCCCTTTGCGCTGCCTGAAAGTGATTGGTCCAGGCAGTGCAGGGCTCTGGCGGGGGGCCCTCTTCCGCCGCTGCAGGTGGCGGATCGCAGGTGAGCGGCGGCGATCGAAGACCACACGCAGCTAGCAAAATGCTAGCTGCGTGTGGCGCACTTTATTTGAAGAAAATCGGCCCAGCAGGGCCAGAGATATCAGCCTCGGCGGCTATGGACGAGCTGAGCTCATCCATACCGCCAAGAAGGTTAAAGGGAACCAGAGATCAAGCACCCTCATGTATTTTACCATATAGATAAGTGGGAACATTAGAGAACACCTACCATGCTTTCTGTTTCATTCTGCACTGCACAGCTTGTTTCTTATCAGACCTGATAAAATCCCAGACTAAGCATTCAGACTGGCTTCGTTTCAGGAATATTTATAGCTCAGTCTGTGTTCTTTCATGTCTTTTCAAGTCCAAGCCTGCCCCCTGCTGGCTCTGCTCAGGAAACATTATAGCCGAGTCATAGCAAAGCCAGACTAAGGGCTTGATTCACAAAGCGGTGCTAACCTACTTAGCACGTCTAAAGTCTTTAGGCACGCTAACCAGGGTGCTAAGTAGGTTAGCACCGGTTTTCTCAATTGAGAAATCCGGTGCTAACCTACTTAGCACCCTGGTTAGCACGTCTAAAGACTTTAGACGTGCTAAGTAGGTTAGCACCGCTTTGTGAATCAAGCCCTAAATGTTCAGTCTGGGATTTTATCAGGTCTGATAACAAGCAAGCTGTGCAGTGCAGAATGAAATAGAAAGCAGGGTAGGTGTTTTCTCTAATGTTCCCACAGATATAAACGGTAAAATACACGAGGGTGCTTCGTCTCTGGTTCACTTTAAATACCTAAATGTTTAAATAACGCCAGGTTTAAAGAGGAACTGTAGTATAAATAAGATAATGAATAAAAATGCTTTTTTTTTTTACAGTATTAATTTATAGATTCATTGGAAAATCTTTCCTCTATTTGATTTACATTCTGAAATTTATCACTGGTGGCGTCATCTTTAGTCCTGTCAGGTGATCTCTGTGGAATGTTCATTACTCAGAGTTCTATGCACAGAGGGAGATATTGCTTGCTTGGCAGTTGGAAAAAGCCTTTATTTCCCACAATGCAATGAGGTTCACAGACCATGGTCAGGACAGCACACTGTGGGAGGAGCTTCACCACCATATCAGCCTTACAGACCCCCCTGATGATCTATTCGAGAAAAGGTAGAGATTTCTGGTGGAAAAGGGGGCATCAGCTACTGATCGGGATGAAGTTCAACCCTGTGTTATAGTTCCTCTTTAATGTTCGGAGGAGCTCACAATCCGCTGCTCACCTGCTCCTTGGTCTGCGCCTTCTGTACGTAGTCTCTGCCCACTTTGATGCGTGGGGTCAGGATGGCTCGGGTAAACTCCATGACGTTCATGCCCAGCAGGTGGCAGAGTTTCTGTGCGGCTGAGGAGAGAAGAGAAGATGAGGCCCACGCACCTAGCTTGTGTCTCACTCACACGGTTCACCTCTCTGTAACCTCCGCTGCCTATGGAGACCCAAATCACTATCAGCTGCTGGAGAACCGCCTCACACTCCTGCTTACTAATGGATTCCTCTGGCTGACAGAGGCCCAGGTCTGCCCAGCAGTGCTAAGAGGAGCTGGATGCCACACTGCTGACACTAAACAATGGACTGTAGGCTTACACCCCCCTAGTGACCAGGCTATTTGTTACCAAATAGGCCACAGCAGCTTTAAAGTGAACCAGAGACAAAGCACCCTCATGTATTTTACCATATAGATCAGTGGGAACATTAGAGAAAACACCTATTATGCTTTCTGTTTCATTCTGCACTGCACAACTTGTTTCTAATCAGCCCTGATAAAATCTCCGACTGAGCATTCAGTCTGGCTTTGCTATAATGACTCAGCTATAATGATTCCTGAGCAGAGCCAGCAGGGGGCAGGCTTGGACTTGAAAAGACATGAGAGAACACAGACTAAGCTATAAATATTCCTGAACAAAGCCAGACTGAATGCTCAGTCCGGGATTTTATCAGGGCTGATAACAGGCAGGCTGAGCAGTGCAGAATGAAACAGAGAGTAGGGTAGGTGTTTTCTTTAATGTTCCCATTGATATATATGGTAAAATACATGAGGGTGCTTCGTCTCTGGTTCCCTTTAAGGCCTCGCTGCAGGGCCATACAACTCAGCACAAAAGTGATTCCCCCCCCCCCTCCTTTTCTGCCCACCAACAGAGCTTTCTGTTGGTACCACCGATCCCTCCTGGGATGTTCATTAATTTATACATATTCATTTCCTTTTTTAAAAATAACATTTCAACCTTTTTCTTTTATTCCCCCAACCCCCGCCAGCCAATCACAGTGATCGGCTCTGATAGACATCAGCCTATGAGAGCTGATCGCTCTCTGAGGCTCCACAGGGGACAGCCGCGTCACACGCCTTATATCGCAGTGATGTACAGTGTTATTAGACGGCGGTTTCGGCATCTAACAGTCTCCTAGCAGCGATCGCCGCTGGGAGACGGATGTCGGAGCAGGGCTCAGTCATTCAAGCGGAGATGCTCGTGCATAATCCCCGCCCCAGGACGTCACGCCGAGTGGTGTTGAGCGGTCGTTAGGTTGTTAAAGCACACCTAAAATGAGAGTGAGATGGAGGCTAACAGTGCGTATATTGGGTGGAAAAAGATTTAAAAAAAACAACAACTCGGAGGGGAAGCCGATCCTCCAGATACTTTCCTGATTGTCCTCTACTAGGTCATTCCAGCTTAAAGGACAACTGTAGTGCGATGGATATGGAGGCTGCCATATTTATTTATTCTAAACAATACCAGTTGCCAGGCAGCCCTGCTGATTTATTTGGCTGCAATGTCTGAATCACACTAGAAACAAGCATGCAGCTAATCTTGTCAGATCTGACAATGTCAGAAACACCTGATCTGCTGCATGCTTGTTCAGGGGCTATGGCTAAAAGTATTAGAGGCAGAGGATCAGCGGGGCTGTCAGTCAACCATATTACAAACTAACCTCACTGTCAGTTGCTCTCAGAAGCTCACCATTTTCTTCTTACAGTGATCCCTTCCAGTTCTGACAATATTTTGTCAGAACTGAAATATACCAGTTGCTGTCAGTTAAATATCATCTGCTGTCAGTTACAGTGTGCTGACCAGCAAGCTGTTATGGGGTAAAGGCCATTTTCAAAATGGTGGACAGATAATTAAATTGATCACAGTGGACAAACAGGACGCAGGATTGATTGAGGTGGTATGTATGATGTCTTTATGTTTATTTTGAATTTTATTTTCAGTTCAGGTTCTCTTTAAGAGCTGTTCTAATTTGTCAAGCATTTTTCTCTCCTCACAACTATTGTGATTTTCTCACTGTAACTGTTTCTGCCCCCTCTTACTTCTGTCTCAAACTAACGGTTTCAGCTTGAGCTCCTCCTCTTATGCCCCTCCTTCCCTCTTGTGTCTGCCTCACACTGTAACTGCTTCTGCTCTAGCTCCTCCTCTTGTACCCCCTTCTTTCTCACTCGTGTCTGTCTCACGCTGTAACTGCTTCTGCTCGAACTCCTCCTCTTGTACCCCCTCCTTCCCACTCTTGCTTCCATTTCACACTAACTGCTTCTGTTTCACACTTCACTGCTTCTACTCAAGCTCCTCCCCTTGTACCACCTCTTTCTCATGTTTGTGTCTGTCTACACTGTAACTGCTCTTGCTCAAGCTCCACCTCATGTGCGCCCTCCTTCCCACTCTTGTGTCTGTCTCACACTGTAACTGCTTCTGCTCGAGCTCCTGGATAACGTGGTTAAGTGTAAATTGATCGCTCAGCTGTACCAGCTAAATGTCTTGGCAGAGCAGCTAGATTGTAAATACAGGATGTTAACCCTATGTCTGCTTCCATGAAAGCAGGAAGCACTGCTTATTTTTTGCAGGATTTGTATTTGTAAGATGCAATAAAGAAATGTTTTTTTTCTGTAAAGGTTATTATACTGTTGCTTATCGTTTAGAGGAAGTTCTGAGTTCAGGACCGCTTTAAAAACTCTCACATGCTGTTTCACCTGCTCCTTATTTTATCAAAAAGATAATATTAATGTAATGATCGCTGCTGCAGCAGCTATTGCTGGAAGTAGTGCTGCAGCTCAGGCAGTTCTGATGTCTTTCCATGCAAGCTGCATAGCCTTGTCTGTCTTTCCCTGCTGTCAGCTTGTGACTGATTATCATTCACCTGTGTGGGAATCTGCATGTCTGCTCCCATTGGATGACCTCAGTATAAAGATCTGCTTCCTGCAGGGTTTCCTTGGGTTTTCATAGCTTCAGCTTAAGCCTGCCTTGCTGTCGCTTTAGCCCCCGATCGTGTTTCTTGTTAAAGATACTTTGCTGGTCTTTGCATCATATATTGGTTCATTGCCAATATATATGCATACCAGCACGTTTATTATTTTCCTTGTATTTGTGATACGTTAATACATCAGTGTCGCTGATGTATACGTACACGAACTGTTTATATCCTGTGTGCAGTTAGTCAGCCTTCCAGCACGTTTTGGTAGGTTGCGCGTACCGTGACCACCCGTGCTGAGGTAGTTACCCTGCTCCTGGTTCTGTTTGTGGATTGCGTTCATCTCTGCGAAGAGATAGCGAATCCTTCTGAATCCTGTCCTGTTACCGTTTGTGGATTGCGTTCATCTCTGCGAAGAGATAACGAATCCTTCTGAATCCTGTTCTGTTACTGTTGGTGGATTGCGTTCATCTCTGTGAAGAGATAACGAATCCTTCTGAATCCTGTTCTGTTACCGTTTGTGGATTGCGTTCATCTCTGCGAAGAGATAGCGAATCCTTCTGAGTCCTGTCCCCTGTATTACTCCAGTCTTAGTCAGCGTTCCTGCTTATGTCATATATCGGTTCATTGCCGATATATACATATGTTAGGCAGAAGTTACAAATAGTTTCATTTATAGCTGTAATTGTAATATGCTAGGAAAACATACTTATTGTATATTTATCTGTGTTACGTTCATCTATCTTAATCCTGCTATTTTCTGACTATCCTGTCCTGTCTTTGTGAGGCACGCCATCGCCGCATCGCATTGGCTGCCTCATTCCAGTCTGTCTGGTTTTGGACGCTTGCTGTCGCTAAGTAGCCGCTAGCTAGCAAGCGTTCATTCTGTCTACCTGTCCTGATCTCCTCAGTTCTGGTTTGTGCGCTCAGCGCTACTTTGCGCTGAGACGTTATAACGAAAGCATTGTTTGTGGCTGTCAGATCTGCACCGGCTCTGTGCGCCACAATCTCCTTTTGGAGTCAGTCCTCCCCTCCACTATACTAGGGATAGCCTGTTTCCTGGTGCTAGTGTGTGTACCTCCTCCACGCCAGCTCATGCGTTGCATGCTGACTGTGGAGAATACACCACCAAGCCTTACAATTAACACATTGATGAAGAATGGAAATTTTTTTGATCATTTCACCACTGTCCATTTACACCCAACAATCACCATCCTGCCCCCTTTAATAGAATCTATGCAGCGGTTCCTTGGCCGCCTGATACAGAACTGCAGTGACTCCCGACTCCCCCGCCACGCTGTAGTGATCCCCACGTTCCTCCTGACTCCCCCCGCCACGCTGCAGTGATCCCCACATCCCTCCAGACTCCCCCCGCCACACTGCAGTGATCCCCACATTCCTCCTGACTTCCCCCGCCACGCTGCAGTGATCCCCACATCCCTCCCGACTACCCCCGCCGTGCTGCAGTGATCCCAACATTCCTCCCGACTCTCCCCGCCGTGCTGCAGTGATCCCCACATCCCTCCCGACTACCCCCGCCGTGCTGCAGTGATCCCCACATCCCTCCCGACTACCCCCGCCGTGCTGCAGTGATCCCAACATTCCTCCCGACTCTCCCCGCCACGCTGCAGTGATCCCCACATTCCTCCCGACTTCCCCCACCACGCTGCAGTGATCCCCACATTCCTCCTGACTCCCCCCGCCATGCTGCAGTGATCCCCACATCCCTCCCGACTACCCCCGCCGTGCTGCAGTGATCCCAACATTCCTCCCGACTCTCCCCGCCATGCTGCAGTGATCCCCACATTCCTCCCGACTCTCCCCGCCATGCTGCAGTGACCCCCACATTCCTCCCGACTCCCCCGCCATGCTGCAGTGATCCCCACATTCCTCCCAACTCCCCCCGCCATGCTGCAGTGACCCCCACATTCCTCCCGACTCCCCCGCCATGCTGCAGTGATCCCCACATTCCTCCCGACTCTCCCCGCCATGCTGCAGTGATCCCCACATTCCTCCCAACTCCCCCCGCCATGCTGCAGTGACCCCCACATTCCTCCCGACTCCCCCGCCATGCTGCAGTGATCCCCACATTCCTCCCGACTCCCCCCCCCCCCTGCCATGCTGTAGTGATCCCCACATTCCTCCCGACTCCCCCGCCATGCTGCAGTGACCCCCACATTTCTCCCGACTCCCCCGCCATGCTGCAGTGATCCCCACATTCCTCCCGACTCTCCCCGCCATGCTGCAGTGATCCCCACATTCCTCCCAACTCCCCCCGCCATGCTGCAGTGACCCCCACATTCCTCCCGACTCCCCCGCCATGCTGCAGTGACCCCCACATTCCTCCCGACTCCCCCCCCCCCCCCGCCATGCTGCAGTGATCCCCACATTCCTCCCGACTCCCCCCCCGCCATGCTGCAGTGATCCCCACATTCCTCCCAACTCCCCCGCTGCAGTGTTCTCGGCGTTACACGCTCAGCTTTTGTGGCATCAGATACATTTTTCCCTTGCTTGGCTGAAAAGATGGTAATTTAATATTGGTTACTTCAGCCGTACGCTATGCGAGCTTCCCCGCGGACACCAGTCTCTCCAAACAAAACGCAGAATAGAAAGAGGAGCAGTTTCCTCGTCCAAAAACCTTCACCAATTTCAGATGTTTTCTCAACTGTAACCAGAGATTTGCTGGAAACCTAAAAAACATTCTTTTTCTGGTTACTCCAAATTACATCCGGGAAGATTTAACCCCGAAGTGCCCAGGCAGATTTCCACAGACTGCATTTCTCCAAAGGACTATGGGCAATTACAAAGAGAACGCCGGGCTAATCGAGGCGTTCCACAGCTTAAAGTGGACCTGACCCCAGAACTTCCCGTCTGCTCTGAAAGATAAGCAACAGCATAACCTTTAAAGAAAAACAATTCTTTGTTACAGCTGATCCAAATCCTGCAATAAACCTGCAGTGTGTTTAGTCCCTGCTTTCATGGAAACATGCATAGGGTTAACATTCTGTGTTTACAAATTAGCTGCAGCAGCCAGCTGACACCTGAGAGATCAAATTATACTAGTAATTAGCCTGTCTAAGCCCCCCTCATGTGACTAAACTCTCTAAATACATACAGGATGCATTGCTCTAGGATTTCCTTCTGTCCTGTACAAGTGTTTCGGTCTTTAAAGAGCTTTTTTGTGATAGTTTCAGGTGACACACAATAATAACCGGGACAAATCTAAGTGTACTTTGTTAAAAAACACCACATTTATTGCACATCCACGAACAGATACAATCACAGTACTCACTTCCTGCCCCTTGTGACAGGGACCCTCAAGGATAACTCGCGGGTCACTAATCACTGGAGTGCCGTCCTCATCTACCATCCGTAATCCCGACCGGTTTCGCTATTACATCATCAGGGACATCATCTGTTCCTGGATGTGCAATAAATGTGTTGTTTTTTAACGGAGTACACTTAGATTTGTCCCGGTTAGGATTGTTTTTATGCTGAAGCGGTTGTTGCTAAAATGAAGAGAAGCTGCAATACGGAACTCCGAGGATTTATGAGAAAGGAAAGTGATCATTGTGGTGATAAATCTTAACCTTTAGACCTTATAATCTGGGTCTCTCCAGAAATTGGTAAGCCTGCACTTTGAAGGGTGTCTGGTGATGGATAGGTTAGCTTGAAATACCACACAGCGCTGAAGTTTTTAAGAAGCATAATAAACAGCCTAGGCCAAGCCTCAGTGAAAGGATAGGGTTACTTAGCAATATATACAGTGGCTTGCAAAAGTATTCGGCCCCCTTGATGTTTTCCACATTTTGTCACATTACTGCCAGAAACATGAATCATTTTTATTGGAATTTCACATGAAAGACCAACACAAAGTGGTGTACACATGAGAAGTGGAACGAAAATCATACATGATTCCAAACATTTTTTTTACAAATAAATAACTGCAAAGTGGGGTGTGCGTAGTTATTCAGCCCCCTTTGGTCTGAGTGCAGTCAGTTGCCCATAGACATTGCCTGATGAGTGCTAATGACTAAATAAGAGTGCACCTGTGTGTAATCTAATGTCAGTACAAATACAGCTGCTCTGTGACGGCCTCAGAGGTTGTCCAAGAGAATATTGAGAGCAACAACACCATGAAGTCCAAAGAAGACACCAGACAGGTCAGGGATAAAGTTATTGAGAAATTTAAAGCAGGCTTAGGCTACAAAAAGATTTCCAAAGCCTTGAACATCCCACAGAGCACTGTTCAAGTGATCATTCAGAAATGGAAGGAGTATGGCACAACTGTAAACCTACCAAGACAAGGCCATCCACTTAAACTCACAGGCCGAACAAGGAGAGCGCTTATTAGAAATGCAATCAAGAGGCCCATGGTGACTCTGGACGAGCTGCATAGATCTACACCTCAGGTGGGAGACTCTGTCCATAGGACAACTATTAGTCATGCACTGCACAAAGTTGGCCTTTATGGAAGAGTGGCAAAAAGAAAGCCATTGTTAACAGAAAAGCATAAGAAGTCCCATTTGCAGTTTGCCACAAGCCATGTGGGGGACACAGCAAACATGTGGAAGAAGGTGCTCTGGTCAGATGAAACCAAAATGGAACGTTTTGGCCAAAATGCAAAACACTATGTGTGGCGGAAAACTAACACTGCACATCACTCTGAACACACCATCCCCACTGTCAAATATGGTGGTGGCAACATCATGCTCTGGGGGTGCTTCTCTTCAGCAGGGACAGGGAAGGTGGTCAGAGTTGATGGGAAGATGGATGGAAATCTTGGAAGAAAACCTCTTGGAGACTGCAAAAGACTTGAGACTGGGCCGGAGGTTCACCTTCCAGCACGATAACGACCCTAAACATAAAGGCAGGGCAACAATGTAATGGTTTAAAACAAAACATATCCAAGTGTTAGAATGGCCCAGCTAAAGTCCAGATCTAAATCCAATCGAGAATCTGTGGCAAGATCTGAAAACTGCTGTTCACAAACGCTGTCCATCTAATCTGACTGAGCTGGAGCGGTTTTGCAAAGCAGAATGGGCAAGGACTTCAGTCTCTAGATGTGCAAAGCTGGTCGAGACATACCCTAAAAGACTGGCAGCTGTAATTGCAGCAAAAGGTGGTTCTACAAAGTATTGACTCAGGGAGCTGAATAATTACGCACACACCACTTTTTAGTTATTTATTTGTAAAAAATGTTTGGAATCCTGTATGATTTTCGTTCCACTTCTCACGTGTACACCACTTTGTATTGGTCTTTCACGTGGAATTACAATAAAATAGTTTCATGTTTGTGGCAGTAATGTGACAAAATGTGGAAAACTTCAAGGGGGCCAAATACTTTTGCAAGCCACTGTAGCTATAGGAAGTGTTTCTGAAGCTGAAACCAGGATACTTAACGTAAAAGTGGGTATCCTGAATAATTTACTGCATTCCACTATTTGTGAAAGACCAAGCAGGCAGGACACAACCTGCAGCCCCAATATGCTAACATAGCTGGGGTGCTAGAGAAACAGATGATAGCGGCCGTTGCTCGGGGTTACTGTGGGGTTAAAGGCGCCTCTTTGGCAGGAAACAATAAGTTAGAGTGGAGAAGTGTTTTCTCTTGGCCGGGACGGGTCTCCCGGGGATTCATCAGACTGGCTTTGGATTCTTGGCCTGGGGTTCTTTCTCCGCAGCCTGGGCTCAATCAAAATAACCAGCTAAGTATATCCCCCCCTTCTTCCCCCCGGCTCGTGGTTCCTCCTCCTTCTGGAGGCCGATGAGAGGCAGAGTTATCAGTAGGGATGGGCTGCAGCCTGCAATCGGCCCTACGAAGGAGTGAGGATGGTACGATCCACAGTTTATATGGTGCCACCAGGGATTGGTGGAATTTATGGGGTGTGCAGAGGCTGCAGGGCAGGCAGCTGTCACTACATAAACATTATTTATAACTTGTTGATGGATTTTCCTCAAGAGACCCCCCTAGAGGCCTAAAAAGACAAAATAAACTGAAACAGTAATTATTCTAACAGAAGTCAGGTTGCTAAATCGGATATAAAACAGTATATAGAAGCAAATGTGCAAAATATCAGAATATCTGCTTCATGGGCCATATAAAGTTGTTACTGCAGCCAGTGCAGCTTGCTTCCTATCCTCTCTGCGTTCAGCTGGTGGATGGGTCAGTCCCATGTGACCATGTTTTACCCAAAGTAGGAAGAAAAAACGATCCCTGAATGCAGTAAATACGATCCCCCACCTCCTCGGGAATGCAGACATTGCAGGAAGTAGCTGATGAGCAATTGTTACATTACAGCCTGTTACAGAGGTTCGGTTGGACCTAAGCCTGTGCAGTTAGGCACACAGCTGCAGGCAAGCATGGCTACACAATGGATTTTTGAATCTGAAAGGTTCATTTCCATACAAATTGGTTTACATCAATAAACGAGAGGAGTTTGTGAATTTCTCGGACTTCAGTTTGGATCTATTGGCTTTTATAGGGACACCTTCATGAACTAGTGCGCTAGTGAGGAACTGAATCTAAACTACTTTTAAAGTAAGCAACAGGGCCGGGCAGAGGCGAGAGAGGCTCCAGCCTCAGGGCGCAGTGTAGGAGGGGGTGCACAACTCACTCAGCTATCATTCCCCTATTGTGCTTGAAGCAGAGAGAAATAAGAAAAGGGAAAACATGGCAGTGACTGCAAGTCAGATAACTAGAGATTAAGGTGTTGGAGGGGTTGGCGGCCCTGGGGCGCCTCTTAGCATAATAGCAATCAGTGTGTGATGGCTGGGGTGGGATGGAGGGGCGCACTTTGGTATCTCAGCCTTGGGTGCTGGAGGACCTTGTTTCTTGACAGCGTAGTCAGGGAGTACCTGACATCACCCACCCGAGGCTGAACTCGGCTTCCGAGCAGCCAATTACCAGACGGGTCCTGATGGCCGGGGAGGCGGAGTTTATAGCGGCAATACGCCGCACGCTAGCATAGAGTAAACATATATATGTTAGCCCACGCCAGCACCCCGTTGCAGCCTCTGTAGAAGCACAGACGCGCAAAACAGCTGTGAGTCTCTTCACCCCACGCACCCACCACATCTACAGTCACTAATGGTATGTGCTATGACTTTTATTATGCAATTTGCCATGTTTTATGCTATGGACTTTTGAATAAAAGAGAAATGACAGCAGTGCCGGTGTTCTCTCCCTTCCTTTTGAATACAGGACCTTGTTTCTATAGACAGAGGCGCTATTCGTGACCTTGTGACTATACTGGCACTTGAAATTGACCTGATGAAGCGGATTGTATCCACGAAACGCGTTGTCTGCTGTGCATAATAAAATCAGGTATTTGTAAAAGAGAGAAAAAATTCGCATTTTTGAAGCTAAACCTCAATAAGGTAAGACCTCTTACCTATTTATAGTGTGTATACTGATATCTTGGGCGCCTCCTACCCTCCCCTTTCTATAGAAAGCCATTGTTAGCAAGGTAACACACGCACACTGACCACAACGGGCCTGCTCTTCCCATGCAGCAGTTGTGATTTGTTTGTGGTCAGCTTAAATTGAGCTACAACAGGCCTTGCAATACCAGAATAACCCACCTGTGTTCTCCGGCATGGACGCCTGGTCGGTGTTCCGTTCCTTCTTGAAAACAATGTTGCCGAACTGCAGAACAGAGGAGGCCACCTTAAGCATGGCTGTGGAGAGAGGAACCCAATCAATATCAACCGTGGTTCCATGAGAGCCGGTTACCAACATGAAGGGTAGTCTCAGCATTACTCACAAAGGATTTCTTCATGAGAGAAGCCCATGATATGCATGGCTTCCATGGTCTCCTGGAAGATGTCCTTGTCCTGCTGGCCCGGGATCGGTACGTAACCATTGGACAGAAACCGGTAGTTGTTGACACTTTCCAGCAGCAGATCAGCTGAAGATGGATGGAAAACGGGAGGTTACCAGAATGAAAACACACACTTTATAATTACTGTTTTGTTTTTTTTAATGAAGTATCTTTTTCCCCAATGTCTTATTAATCAGTTTTGTTGCAGACAATGCTTCTGATTCCTCCAGCTTATGGTTCAAACTGTAGACAACATCTCCAATAGAGAAGTCATCTACTATCTGCAGTGCAGCACCATCTAATGCAGGGGTGTCAAACTCAAATACAAAGTGGGCCGAAATTGTACACTGGGACCTAATCGCGGGCCGACCTCAGTGTCTAGTGGTCACCTCCCTCCCTTATAATGCTCCCTGGTGTCTAATGGTCCTCCTTCCTCCCCTATACAATTCCCTGGTGTCTAGCCCCCCTCCCTTCTCTATGCAGTTCCCTGGTGTCTAGTGGCCCTCACCCTCCTCCATACAGCTACCTAGTGTTTAGTGCTTTCCCCCGACCTCCCCCAAAAGGTTACCCTGATCTAGGGCTTCACCCCTAATATAGCTTCCCTGGTTGTGTAGAGTGGGCCAAACATAATGCAACGTGGGGAAGCCACTTGGGGGCCAGATTTAATGGCTCTGAGGGCCAGATTTGGCCCGCGGGCTGGAGTTTGACATGTATATGGCTGGAGGGAGCACAGACACAGTAAGTGGTTTAAAATGAATGACTATTGCTCTAACTTGGCCCTCCCAATATCTGCTGCAGCAGATAAGATGGGTCATTGGGGATGAAAGGGTGTGCTGAGGGTTCTCAACCTAGGATAGGGTACTTTGTAAGTACATTAAAGGTGCCTATACATCAAGCTGTGTATGTGCAGGTCCATCATGAGACAGATCTCTCTCTGAGCAAATCTGATCAGAGAGAGATGGTTCAGTATTCCTTTGTTGCAATACTGAATGCCGTTACCGTTACGCACCCAATCAAGCACTGCCGAGCAAGATTTTCCAGCATGTCCAATGGATACATTTGTTCGATTTGGTCCCAAAATTGTTCGGATGGACATGTTGCGTCACCGATTTTAATCCAATTCGATAAAATTATTGAATCGGAATCACTAGATGTATGGCCACCTTTAGTCATTAAAGTGACCATGATGTAAGCCTGACCAACATATGATAATCCACTAAATGATCAGAGATCATATTTGGAGAGAACGGGGATTTTATCAGGTCTGATAACAAGCAGGCTGAGCAGTGCAGAATGAAACAGAAAGCAAGGTAGGCGTTTTCTCTAATATTCCCACTGATCTATATGGCAAAATACATGAGGGTGCTTCGTCTCTGGTTCCCTTTAAAGTCTCATATTGCGTCTGAGCAGTGGGCCTCCTGTTCACCCTCCTGAGCCGAGCACTAGCAAGCACCCGGCTGGTGGATGGGAGCAGCTGACAGGCCGTGAATTCACTGCCTGTCAGCAGCTTGTGGAAAAGAGGCCTAAGTCAAGAGGCAGTTCCGCAGTGTCAAGGGTAAGTCCCTCCTCTAAAGTGTTGGATGGATTAACGGCCAATCAGGAAGGACCTGAAGTTTCATTTTAGGCTTCTTCTGATTATGTACTTCCTTACCATATTCCTTCATTTTACTCCAGAGTCGCTATAAATATAAGTTGTTTTGGCACTTTTGTACATTGAATTTAATGACCAAGTAGCACTAGGTGGTGAGTAAACTAAGCTATTGAGGCAAGAGCCGGGAGAAATCAGAGAAGAAAAACATCCACAACAGACGAGCATCTCAGCTGAAAGTCTAAGGAGAGAGGAAGCTCTGAAAATATCCGCTCTTGGCAAACCTTTTTAGTATTTTGAAAACCACATCAGAATGACGAAGGGGGTAGTCCCTGAAACGCGTAGTGACACGTGACCTCAGGTGTAGCGGTGGGACGTACACTGCCTGCAGCTGACATACTGGTCTATGACCGAGGGTTGTCTCATGCCGCTGGCCACGGAATGTGTTCCGGTTGATCACCTCCAGCCCGTGCATGCTCCACTTTTCACACAATCGGTGAAATATGTATGTGCGTGTGCTTTTTATATTAAAATGGCATCATGTCGTGTAGGCCCGTATGTGTTCTTTTTGTTGTTGCATTAGAGTGACTTAAAAAGTAGCACATTTCCGATGGATCATCCACAACGAACGTGGCCACCAACAGACACATATGAAAACAGCTTACATTTAAGGTGCTCCCCAGAACCAGCAAGAAGCTGGTAGAATATATGGAAGGTCCTCTCATCCTTGGCTTGGCGTATCGCTCGAGACTTCTCCAGCAGGTCTGGAGGTGGAGGTTAAGGTTCACAAACTTCACGAAAGGGTAGGAGCATTACACCTAATCGCTCTGCATACCAAACCGAGGAGGAGAACCAAACTTGGGACAAATGGGGGGAGGGAGATAGGGAATTACAATCCACTCGCTACTTGTCTTCTGATGCCTCAACTCTGCTGATTCAAGCTCTTCACTGGCTTCCTAACAACATGACAAAACACTCCAAACTTCCACACATGGACTCTAAATCAGGTCACACCTCATGCACTGCCTGCGTTTCTAGCTCCATATATAAATACATCCAAACTACCATGTCCACTTCTGCTCTGACATACTAACGTCCTCCTCACTCACTGTGTACTCTACAAAAAAAGGAATGATAATTTGGGTGCCTGACAAGAGAGCATAGTAGAATATCGGTAACATTATAGATATTCTACTATTTACAGTGGTAATATTCATTAGTAAAATATTGGTAACAATTTTTGCAAAACCTAAACATTTAGGCAACTGCCCTGGCACCCAAATTTCTATGGGTAGAAGAAATGTCAATGGGCGTCTATGTCAGCGCCCAAACTTCTGTGGTACCGCTGGTGCACAAAATTCCTGCTTCCCAATCACCACTAGCAATGGTCAGGGCAAGTCAGTGTTGTGATCTTATTAGGCTCTATTCACCTTTCAGACACTGGAACCCAAACAGGTTTAGGCAACGTACAGACTAAGGGAGCCGAATGGTTCCAAGCTTGCTACCTCCTCGTAGGCAAAGTCAAGAAATGGATTGCCTAGTGGGGTGAAGTATGGTGGGGACTTTGTGGGCACAGAGCCACTACGGTAGCCATGAAGCAAGTACTGGAGAAATCCAGGGTTGACCAAAATTAGCACCTCTGCCTTGTGGTGGAAATTTAATTCCAATGGCTAAGGGAAGGAACCCTCGCAGAAAATCAGTGTGCCTAAAAGCTTGAGGCAGCAGCAGCACCACCAGGATCGAGTGCTGAAGGCCAATAGCCTACACGCCTTAAAGCGGATCCGAGATGAAAAACTAACTATAACAAGTAACTTGTCTATATATGCCCCATAAATCACAGCCGCGCTGTCGACACGCAGCGTGTCGCAGCAGGCTGTGTTTACCGATGTAATGTCACTCTGCGTGCTCTCCTCGCCTCCTGCATAGCTCCAGTCCCCGCCCGCGTCCCTTCCCTCCCCGCTGATTGGAGGGAAGGGACGCGGGTGGGGACCGGCGCTATGCAGGAGGCGGGGAGCGGCGAGAGTGACACTACAGAGGTAAACACAGCCTACTGCGTGCCGTCAGAGCGGCTGTGATTTATGAGGCAGAGCGCAGGGGGGAACTTAGGGGGGATTGATATAGCAACAGAGGCTGGGCAGTATAGGCAGACCCAGCCTCTGTGTGCGGATTTCATTCTTAGGAAGCCACCTCGGGTTCTCTTTAAGGCAGTAGGAGTACAACAACCAATCAAAACTCAGAAGACAGAAAGACGAATTCATGTTGCTGTGGGTTACTGTACTTTGTGGTACTTGAAAACTAGTCTGAAAGGGTTAAAGCGGGATGCGGGCGGCCCCTGGAAAACCCAGAAAAATGCGATGATGTGGTTTTAATTAAGACTTCATCTTACCCTTGGCACAGCTCGGAATCCGAGGAATGATATTTCATTTCCCTACTATATCGATTGCGAGGCGAAATTCTGAAGCTTGGGATGAAAGCCCTTCTCATGGTCCCTATAAATAATAGACTATTGCATGGCCGCACGCACGCACGCACGCACGCACGCACGCACACACACACACACACACACACACACACACACACACACACACACACACGCACACGCACACGCATGCACACACACACGCACACACACGCACGCACACACGCACGCACGCACGCACGCACGCACACATGCACGCACGCACACACTCCAAGGTGCCGGAAATAATCACATACAACATTCTGGGAGAAGAAGTAACCTGTACACACAAATGAACATGGCGTAACCAGTACTGGATCTGGAAAAACAGATTGTCACCATAAAAATCTAATTTCAACAGCAACTGGTCTGAGTGTATTAAGTGATAAAGATGCTAATCCTGCATTCAAAACTTGCAAAACTTTTTCTGCTGTTATGGTTTGGCGTTATCACATACTTTAGTAGCACTGGCCCTTTAAAGGGGAACTAAAGTGAGAGTGATATGGTGGATGCCATATTTATCTCCTTTTAAATAATACCAGTTGCCCGGCTGTCCTGGTGATGTATTTGGCTACAATAGTGGCTGAATCACACCAGAAACAAGCATGTGGCTAATCTTGTCAGATCTGACAATAATGTCAGAAACACCTGATCTGCATATGCTTGTTCAGGGGTCTATGGCTAAAAGTATTAGAGGCTGGGGATCAGCAATATAGCCAGGCAACTGGTATTGCTTAAAAGTAAATAAATATGGCAGCCTCCACCTCTCTATCCCTTCAGTTTCCCTATAGGTGCCATTGCCAAACAGTTGCATTCTGGGGGTCTTTATCTAAATATATTCCTCCTCTTCCCTTTATTTCCCCCTCCTTCTAATGACATAAGACAGTGCACTTCATAGTACAGACCTCAGTCAGAGTGTCTGAAGACTCTGGGGGGAGGGCGGGTGACGAATACACATTTAGCAAGAGGTGAGGGAGGAAATTATGTCAGGATTAGCTTCATTCAAAGGTAACCAAGATGGAAACTTTCTAGAATATGATTATCTGCTTTTCCATTATAGAAATTCACAGGAATCATAACGTGGACAGTGCAATACATCTGCTATTTAACTAGAACTAGTATTGAACTACTTATATACGTACAGTGGTGTGAAAAACTATTTGCCCTCTTCCTGATTTCTTGTTCTTTTGCATGTTTGTCACACTTAAATGTTTTTGCTCATCAAAAACCGTTAACTATTAGTCAAAGATAACATAATTGAACACAAAATGCAGTTTTAAATGATGGTTTTTATCATTTAGTAAGAAAAAAAAACTCAAAATCTACAAGGCCCTGTGTGAAAAAGTGATTGCCCCCCCTTGTTAAAAAATAACGTAACGGTGGTTTATCACACCTGAGTTCAATTTCTGTAGTCACCCCCAAGCCTGATTACTGCCACACCTGTTTCAATCAAGAAATCACTTAAATAGGAGCTATCTGACACAGAGGTAGACCAAAAGCACCTCAAAAGCTATGTCAAGATCCAAAGAAATTCAGGAACAAATGAGAACAAAAGTACTGTAATTGAGATCTATCAGTCTGGTAAAGGTTATAAAGCCATTTCTAAAGCTTTGGGACTCCAGCGAACCACAGTGAGAGCCATTATCCACAAATGGCAAAAACATGGAACAGTGATGAACCTTCCCAGGAGTGGCCGGCCGACAATGTGTTCGTCAACTCAAGCTGAAGCGATCTTGGGTGCTGCAGCAGGACAATGACCCAAAACACACCAGCAAATCCACCTCTGAATGGCTGAAGAAAAACAATATGAAGACTTTGGAGTGGCCTAGTCAAAGTCCTGACCGGAATCCTATTGAGATGTTGTGGCATGACCTTAAAAAGGTGGCTCATGCTAGAAAACCCTCAAATAAAGCTGAATTACAACAATTCTGCAAAGATGAGTGGGCCAGAATTCCTCCAGAGCGCTGTAAATGACTCGTTGCAAGTTATCGCAAACGCTTGATTGCAGTTATTGCTGCTAAGGGTGGCCCAACCAGTTATTAGGTTCAGGGGGCAATTTCTTTTTCACACAGGGCCATGTAGGTTTTGAGTTTTTTTTCTTACTAAATAATACAAACCATCATTTAAAACTGCATTTTGTGTTCAATTATGTTATCTTTGACTAATAGTTAACGGTTTTTGATGAGCAGAAACATTTAAGTGTGACAAACATGCAAAAGAATAAGAAATCAGGAAGGGGGCAAATAGTTTTTCACACCACTGTATGTGTTTTTTATTTCTAGGTTAGCGTGGGTGTCACTTGTTCTTTAAAAGGAACCCAAGGAGTGAGAACTATGGATACTGCCATATTTATTTCCTTTTAACCACTTCAGCCTACAGTGTCGAAAATCGTATGCATCCGAGCAACGTTCACCTCCCTTTCATTCCAATAATTTTATCGCTACTTATCACAATTTACTGATCTATATCTTGTTTTTTCCGCCACCATTTAGTCTTTCTTTGGGTAGTACATTTTGCTAAGAATTATTTTTTTCTAAATTCATTTTAACAGGAAGAGTAAGAAAGAAATGGGAAAAAATTCATGATTTCTCAGTTTTTGGCCATTATAGTTTAAAATGAATACATGCTACCGTAACTAAAACTCATGTATTTTATTTGCACATTTGTCCCGGTTATTACATTGTTTAAATTATGTCCCTATCACAATTTATGGCGCCAATATTTTATTTAGAAATAAAGGTGCATTTTTTTTTAATTTGCATCCATCACCATTTACAAGCTTATAATTTTAAAAAATATAATAAGATACTCTCTTGACATGTATATTTAAAAAGTTCAGACCCTTAGGTAACTATTTTTTTTAATTGTCATTTTTTTTTTTTTTTTTTAATAAAAAAATGTATTTGGGTAATTTTTGGTGTGGGAGGGAAACCGATAATTTTAAATGTATATTAATGTAATGTAATGTAAAACCATATGTGGGTGTAGTTTACTATTTGGCCACAAGATGGCCACAGTCAAAAAAAGTCCTGGAGCGTACGATCACGCTACCAGGAACTACAAAGAGGCTGTGAAACTTTTGTTTTTTGCAGAAATACCGTGGTCTCTGATTAGAAAGCGTTGGTTTTTCTGCGGGGGACTTATATCGGTGAATGGGAATGCAGCGGGAGCGCTCCTCAGGCAGCGGGAGAGCTCCTCAGGCAGCGGCAGCTGCACAGTCTAACTGGATGGATATATCCCTCCAGATAGACTTAAGTGGTTAAACAATACCAGTTGCCTGGCAGTCCTACTGATCTATTTGGCTGCAGTAGTGTCTAAATCATACACCTGAAACAAGCATGCAGCTAATCTTGTCAGATTTGCCATAGACATCTTATCTGCGTGCTTGTTCAGGGTCTATGGCTATGGGCTCGTTTCCACTATCGCGAATCTGCATGCGTCCAACGCATGCAGATTCGCACATGTAATGCAAGTGGGTGGGCCTGTTTCCACTGTAGCGTTGTTGAGGTGCGTTTTTTTCAGCGTTTAAAAAACGCACAAAAGAGCCAACGAATTCGCCTGCGAGTGGAATGCATGCGAATCGCCGCTAATGTATTTAATAGGGAATTCGCATGCGGCTATGGTATGCGAATTTTCATGCGAATTCGCATAGGTACCAATGTAACTTCAAACAGGCAGTGACATGGTTAAATTCGCATATACCCTCACCTATGCGAATTCGCATGCGAATTCGCGGCAAAAACGCGAAAAAAAATCGCATCCGCATGCTATTTCATCAGCGGTGGAATCCAGGCGATTCTGCACCGCAATAGTGGAAACGAGCCCTTAAAGTATTCGAGGCAGAGGATCAGCAGGACTGCCTGGTAATGTGCATTTTGTAAAAGGAAATAAGCATGTCAGCCTCCATATCCCTTCACCTCAGGTTCCCTTTACGGTTCCGATTAACGGTACAAATTTTAACGAACAATTGTATTTTTGATCGCTGCCGTAATATAAATATTACCTGGGTGCATTTGGGCTTACTGGAGGGGCAACGCTGCTGGTTTAGGCATAGCGTTACCCTATGTGACGTCACCCAAGCTGACACAGTGCCAGGTAACGCAAGAATTACAGTACGATGGGGTGTATGCAAGGAGGCAGAGCTATGGTATGCAAGCTGGCACCGGCCTCACCCCTCCCCCGATGGCAGGTTGTCTCCTCACTCTAGCGAGGGGGCACAGACCCTCCAGATCGCTGCCACAATTTCCAGATCCCCCACGTGTCGCCTTACCCCTCCGCACACCAGAAAAAAATAAGTGCGGGGGGAATGCAGGTGATTGTGAAATGGGATTAGTAAGGCTTAATGCTTAATACACACAGTACGATTTTAGATGGATCCGAACGATAAAATCCGTCATGTCCGATATTGCTGCCGATCGTTTTTGTGCTCGATTTCTCATAGCAGTGAATGGAAAAAGATGAGAAAAACGAATGAAAATAAGAAAATGGAGTGCAGAATCGTGCGGGAAAAACGATCGGGTCGCAAAATCGCACGGAAAATATTACTGCGTGAAACCAGCATAATGCTCATAGTTTCAAAGCACTAAAATCAAGTGGAACAACTTGTATACCCGGGAATTAAGTTTCTATAACATACCGTGGCTTTATCCTCCAAGGTTTCTGTCTAAAGATTCTCCAACTACGGCGGAAAGATATACTGCCAGTTATTAAATCATTAACAAGCCTACGCTAACAAACTAGTCTATAATGTGCAGGCACCCCTTCAATCCATGCCCACAGCTTTCCTATTTTAGCACAGAACTCATGTCATGCACATTTACAGCAACTGGGTGAGGGGGGGGAGAGAGAGAGAGATAGCGAGGGAGACAGAAAGAGAGAGAGAGAACAACAGAACATAAATCAAAGAAACATTAAACTCAAAAGAAGAAAGTAGCTGTAAAAGCACCACACTGGACCAAAATGTAGAAATATATCAAAAAGGTACATCTTTATTTCAACATCATGAGGATAATAAAAACATTAAAAACAAGACCATGGGTCTGGGGTCCCCAAATAAATTATATAAATATGTGTAGATATTACCCTAGCACTGTAAATAAGTGACAAAAATAATAACAACACTGCAGTGCTAGGTGCAAACACATACAACTCTCAAGAATGCACAAAAATGGAAAAAATCAATGAAAATAAATGAAAATCTATGCTCCAAAATGCATATAATTATATAATGGCATAAGTAATTGATCAAACACAAAGTGCAAAAAATGTGGTTACCAAGTGTAGTATTCCATATAAAGTGACACGTGCAAAAAGTCAGTAATCAAAATAAGAACCTCTGTGCAAATGGCAACAACAATGTATTGAATGGTCAATACAGTAATGGATGCAAAAAATGTGCAAATAGGCAAAATGGAGCGTAGGATATGAAGGGATAAGCAGATACTCACATAGATGTGGCACAAAAGAGAGTTTTGAGGGGACCCCATATCCTACGCTCCATTTTGCCTATTTGCACATTTTTTGCATCCATTACTGTATTGACCATTCAATACATTGTTGTTGCCATTTGCACAGAGGTTCTTATTTTGATTACTGACTTTTTGCACGTGTCACTTTATATGGAATACTACACTTGGTAACCACATTTTTTGCACTTTGTGTTTGATCAATTACTTATGCCATTATATAATTATATGCATTTTGGAGCATAGATTTTCATTTATTTTCATTGATTTTTTCCATTTTTGTGCATTCTTGAGAGTTGTATGTGTTTGCACCTAGCACTGCAGTGTTGTTATTATTTTTGTCACTTATTTACAGTGCTAGGGTAATATCTACACATATTTATATAATTTATTTGGGGACCCCAGACCCATGGTCTTGTTTTTAATGTTTTTATTATCCTCATGATGTTGAAATAAAGATGTACCTTTTTGATATATTTCTACATTTTGGTCCAGTGTGGTGCTTTTACAGCTACTTTCTTCTTTTGAGTTTAATGTGACTATTTAGCTATTAGCACGCCTAGACCTCATGTATTGTTACTATTACAATTATCTCATTAGTGGTGCTTGTTTCCATTTTTTGATGTAGCATAAATCAAAGAAAGACAGACAGCAAGACAGAGAGGCAGAAGGGAGCGCAAGAGTATGAAAGAGAGCGCACAAAAGAAAACAATGCACTAAAGAGTGTGAGAGAGAGAGAGAGAGAGAGAGAGAGAGAGAGAGAGAGGCAATGAAAGAGAGAGTACAAGACAGGGAGGAAGAGAGAGCATGAAAGGGACAGACACAGAGAGAGAAAGTGCGAGGCAGAGACGCACAGGACAACAAGAAAGTACGAGAACAAGAGAGAAACACATCTAGAAAAAGAGATAAGACTTAGCACCCATAAGAGGGGCCCATACACTCAGCCGATTTTCTGGCCGACCGATCGATCCCGATCGATCGATCGTTTGAAAATCGGTTGGCCAATCGACCGATCGATGGCCGATTTTGATCGATTTCGATGGATTTCCATCGAACTGGCTGGGTGGAAAATTTAGGTCGATCTGATGAGATTGCTTATCAGTTTGCATTGGCCTTAATGGAAATCTGATGGCAAAAAAATGCCATCAGATCGAATTTCAATAGATTTCAAACTGAAATCTATTGGAATTCTATCCTGGTAAAAAATGTTCTAAAAACGCATCAGATAGATCATCAGATGCATTTCTTATCTATCTGCTGCCAATCTGACGAGTGTATGGGCACCTTAAGAGGGGAAAAAATATGAAAAAGAGTGAGTGAGAGACACCATGAAAGCAAATATATGAGATAGCAAAAGTCATCTAAAGAGAGCTAAAGAGGAACTGTAGTGAAAATGACATATGAATTAAATTGCTTATGGTTTACAATATTTATTTACAGAATATTTAGTCAATGTTTGCCCATTGCAAAATCTTTCCTCTCCCTGATTTACATTCTGAAATGTATTACGGGTGGTGACCTCTTTAGTTCTGCCAGGTGATCTGTACGGAACGTTCATTACTGAAAGTTCTATGGACAGAGGGAGATATTGCTTGCTTGGCAGTTGGAAACAATCGTTCTCTCCCACAATGCAACAAGGTTTGCAGACTGGAAACGGTCACGATCATGGCCATGACATCAAACTGTGGGAGGAGTTTCACTTCAATATCAGCCATACAGACACGCCTGATGATCTATTCGAGAAAAGATAACAATTTCTCGTGGGAAAGGGGGTATCAGCTACTGATTGGGATGAAGGTAAATACTGGGTTAAAATGGCAGGAGGGAGGAAGAGCTCAGCTCACAACAGAGAGAGAGTCTGAGAGCAGGACAGAGAGAAAGATAAAGGGAAAACATACAGAGAATTAGATGTCAGATCAAAGCGGGGAAATAATATCATTCCGCTGGCTGCGGCTCAGAGTCATTTCTACAGCAGCCAGCTATGAGTGGGATGCTTTGGTATAAAGCTCTATGATATGCAATCTGCAGTATCCATGCTGTTGTTCCAGGACTCCACATTACCGGGGGGACCGGAGGGGCTGACACAGGAGGAAAGGTTCACATCTCCACATTACCGGGGGGACCGGAGAGCTGACACAGAAGGAAAGGTTCACATCTCCACATTACGGGGGGAGCAGAGGGACTGACACAGGAGGAAAGGTTCATATCTCCACATTACGGGGGGACCGGAGGGGCTGACACAGGAGGAAAGGTTCACATCTCCGCATTACGGGGGGAGCAGAGGGACTGACACAGGAGGAAAGGTTCACATCTCCACATTACGGGGGGACCGGAGGGGCTGACACAGGAGGAAAGGTTCACATCTCCACATTACAGGGGGACCGGAGGGGCTGACACAGGAGGAAAGGTTCATATCTCCACATTACAGGGGGACCGGAGGGGCTGACACAGGAGGAAAGGTTCACATCTCCACATTACAGGGGGACCGGAGGGGCTGACACAGGAGGAAAGGTTCAGATCTCCACATTACGGGGGGACCAGAGGGGCTGACACAGGAGGAAAGGTTCACATTTCCACATTACAGGGGGACCGGAGGGGCTGACCCAGGAGGAAAGGTTCATATCTCCACATTACGGGGGTACCGGAGGGGCTGACACAGGAGGAAAGGTTCACATCTCCACATTATGAGGGGACCGGAGGGGCTGACACAGGAGGAAAGGTTCACATCTCCACATTACGGGGGACCGGAGGGGCTGACACAGGAGGAAAGGTTAATATCTCCACATTACAGGGGGACCGGAGGGGCTGACACAGGAGGAAAGGTTCACATCTCCACATTACGGGGGGACCGGAGGGGCTGACACAGGAGGAAAGGTTCACATCTTCACATTATGAGGGGACCAGAGGGGCTGACACAGGAGGAAAGGTTTGCATCTCCACATTACGGGGGGACCAGAGGGGCTGACACAGGAGGAAAGGTTCATATTTCCACATTACGGGGGGACTGGAGGGGCTGACACAGGAGGAAAGGTTCATATCTCCACATTACGGGGGGACTGGAGGGACTGACACAGGTGGAAAGGTTCACATCTCCACATTACGGGGGGACCAGAGGGGCTGACACAGGAGGAAAGGTTCACATCTTCACATTATGAGGGGACCAGAGGGGCTGACACAGGAGGAAAGGTTTGCATCTCCACATTACGGGGGGACCAGAGGGGCTGACACAGGAGGAAAGGTTCATATTTCCACATTACAGGGGGACCGGAGGGGCTGACACAGGAGGAAAGGTTCACATCGCCACATTACGGGGGGACCGGAGGGGCTGACACAGGAGGAAAGGTTCATATCTCCACATTACGGGGGGACCGGAGGGGCTGACACAGGAGGAAAGGTTCACATCTTCACATTATGAGGGGACCAGAGGGGCTGACACAGGAGGAAAGGTTTGCATCTCCACATTACGGGGGGACCGGAGGGGCTGACACAGGAGGAAAGGTTCATATTTCCACATTACGGGGGGACTGGAGGGGCTGACACAGGAGGAAAGGTTCATATCTCCACATTACGGGGGGACTGGAGGGACTGACACAGGTGGAAAGGTTCACATCTCCACATTACGGGGGGACTGGAGGGACTGACACAGGAGGAAAGGTTCACATCTCCACATTAAGGGGGACTGGAGGGACTGACACAGGAGGAAAGGTTCACATCTCCACATTACGAGGGGACCGGAGGGGCTGACACAGGAGGAAAGGTTCACATCTCCACATTACGGGGAGACTGGAGAGGCTGACACAGGAGGGAAGGTTCACATCTTCACATTACGGGGGACCGGAGGGACTGACACAGGAGGAAAGGTTCATATCTCCACATTACAGGGGGACCGGAGAGGCTGACACAGGAGGAAAGGTTCACATCTCCACATTACGGGGGGACCGGAGGGGCTGACACAGGAGGAAAGGTTCACATCTCCACATTACGGGGGGTTCAGAGGGGCTGACACAGGAGGAAAGGTTCATATCTCCAAATTACAGGGGGTCCAGAGGGGCTGACACAGGAGGAAAGGTTCATATCTCCACATTACGGGGGGCCCGGAGGGACTGACACAGGAGGAAAGGTTCGCATCTGCACAGATATGGACCGTGAACCCGATTTGGCAGCCGCATGTTTAAACAAAAGCTGGAGAACAGGAAACCAGTTTATCCAATGGCTGAAAGCTGCCTGCGTTCCCCATTGGCATTTCCTGCATTCCTCGGGGCTGGCAGGCTCTGCGCACAGCAGCACACCGAGCTGCGCACACCACACTGCAGGCACAAAGGATACAGGTTTCGATGTTGGCCCCGACGATGTAACCAGTCACATCAAAGTTAATGCGGATGAACTTCCCCTGTAAGAGAAATAGAGAAAAAGGTGCAGTCGCACTTAGGAGAATTACATTTCAAAGGTTCCAGACCAGTACTTCAGTTTTTGGAACGTTGTTATGACCAGTGTAGCCACCATTCCTTTCTATCTCACTGAGATTCCAATGTCAGGACTTACTAATCATGGTCCATGTCATTGTCCCTCCCATAAAAGTGACACTACCCTCCAGCACTCCCTGCCCCTCCCATAACAGTGACACTTCCCTCCAGCACTCCCCGCCCCTCCCGTAACAGTGACACTTCCCTCCAGCACTCCCCGCCCCTCCCGTAACAGTGACACTTCCCTCCAGCACTCCCCGCCCCTCCCGTAACAGTGACACTTCCCTCCAGCACTCCCCGCCCCTCCCGTAACAGTGACACTTCCCTCCAGCACTCCCCGCCCCTGCCGTAACAGTGACACTTCCCTCCAGCACTCCCTGCCCCTCCCATAACAGTGACACTTCCCTCCAGCACTCCCTGCCCCTCCCATAACAGTGACACTTCCCTCCAGCACTCCCTGCCCTCCCATAACAGTGACACTTCCCTCCAGCACTCCCTGCCCCTCCCATAACAGTGACACTTCCCTCCAGCACTCCCTGCCCCTCCCATAACAGTAACACTACCCTCCAGCACTCCCTGCCCCTCCCATAACAGTAACACTACCCTCCAGCACTCCCTGCCCCTCCCATAACAGTGACACTTCCCTCCAACACTCCCTGCCCCTCCCATAACAGTGACACTTCCCTCCAGCACACCCTGCCCCTCCCATAACAGTGACACTTCCCTCCAGCACTCCCTGCCCCTCCCATAACAGTAACACTACCCTCCAGCACTCCCTGCCCCTCCTATAACAGTGACACTTCCCTCCAGCACTCCCTGCCCCTCCCATAACAGTGACACTTCCCTCCAGCACTCCCTGTCCCTCCCATAACAGTGACACTTCCCTCCAGCACTCCCTGCCCCTCCCATAACAGTGACACTACCCTCCAACACTCCCTGCCCCTCCCATAACAGTGACACTTCCCTCCAGCACTCCCTGCCCCTCCCATAACAGTGACACTTCCCTCCAGCACTCCCTGTCCCTAGCATAACAGTGACACTTCCCTTTAGCACTCCCTGCCCCTCCCATAACAGTGACACTTCCCTCCAGCACTCCCTGTCCCTCCCATAACAGTGACACTTCCCTCCAGCACTCCCTGCCCCTCCCATAACAGTAACACTACCCTCCAGCACTCCCTGCCCCTCCCATAACAGTGACACTTCCCTCCAGCACTCCCTGTCCCTCCCATAACAGTGACACTTCCCTCCAGCACTCCCTGCCCCTCCCATAACAGTGACACTTCCCTCCAGCACTCCCTGTCCCTCCCATAACAGTGACACTTCCCTCCAGCACTCCCTGCCCCTCCCATAACAGTAACACTACCCTCCAGCACTCCCTGCCCCTCCCATAACAGTGACACTTCCCTCCAACATTCCCTGCCCCTCCCATAACAGTGACACTTCCCTCCAGCACTCCCTGCCCCTCCCATAACAGTGACACTTCCCTCCAGCACTCCCTGCCCCTCCCATAACAGTGACACTTCCCTCCAGCACTCCCTGCCCCTCCCATAACAGTGACACTTCCCTCCAGCACTCCCTGTCCCTCCCATAACAGTGACACTTCCCTCCAGCACTCCCTGCCCCTCCCATAACAGTAACACTACCCTCCAGCACTCCCTGCCCCTCCCATAACAGTGACACTTCCCTCCAACATTCCCTGCCCCTCCCATAACAGTGACACTTCCCTCCAGCACTCCCTGTCCCTCCCATAAAAGTGACACGTCCCTCCAGCACTCCCTGCCCCTCCCATAACAGTGACACTTCCCTCCAGCACTCCCTGCCCCTCCCATAACAGTGAAACTTCCCTCCAACACTCCCTGCCCCTCCCATAACAGTGACACTTCCCTCCAACACTCCCTGCCCCTCCCATAACAGTGACACTTCCCTCCAACACTCCCTGCCCCTCCCATAACAGTGACACTTCCCTCCAACATGCCCTGTCCCTCCCATAACAGTGACACTTCCCTCCAGCACTCCCTTCCCCACCCATAACAACAGTGACATGTATGGTTCAGAGGCACCACACTGCAGCAGTGTGTTACCATAACGCTAAACATCACAATGTGATGCTAACTTCGTGCTGTGAGCGCCCCATAGGATTATCATTGCAGTGCAGTAAGCTGCGTTATAAGAGTTTATAACGCAGCTCCGCAACATCCCACTGTGAAAAAGCCCTCAAGCTGCTAATGGGTGAACTCTGCCCTGAGGTGCAAATACACATCCAATTTTGATTGGCCAATCACTGAGCAATTTTCCACCTCCCTGTAGTAAGGAGGGCCAACAAATCCTGAACACTATGAACAGATTGTGTGGGTAAGCTCTTGTACTACATGGAACTGCTAAAGCTGACCAATCATCGGCCAATCGAAATTGCATGTGTGTAGCAGGCTTTAGACTTTCATAGTGTCATTTTCTGTGGTCAGCTCAGGTTGGAACTTGGACAGGAAGAAGACATTCATTGTAGCACACTCTATAACAGGGCAGCACAGTGGCGTAGTTGTTAGCGCTCTCGCTTTGCAGCGCTGGGTTCCCGGTTCAAATCCCACCCAGGTCAACATCTGCAAGGAGTTTGTATGTTCTC
The DNA here is from genome assembly GCF_040937935.1 of Hyperolius riggenbachi. NCBI lineage: Eukaryota > Metazoa > Chordata > Amphibia > Anura > Hyperoliidae > Hyperolius > Hyperolius riggenbachi. The sequence continues at coordinate 218,143,864 of NC_090657.1, read as the reverse complement.
CCCGTGTCTGCGTGGGTTTCCTCCAGGCACTCCGGTATCCTCCCACATCCCAAAAATATACAGATAAGTTAATTGCCTTCCCCTTAAAATTGGCCCTGGACTACGACATATACACTGCATGATATAGACATGGTAGGGATTAGAATATGTGCCTCTCTGAGGGACAGTTAGTGACAAGACAATATACTCTGTACAGCGCTGCGTAATATGCCAGCGCTATATAAATACTTAAATAACAGTCACGGGATCCCGGGATACTTCATGACTAATGCGCTAATCGCGGTCGGCAGACGTGAGGACTGCCGCTGTGTATTTATACCTCTAAGTAAGCCTGCAGATAAATGAATGGCAGGCAGATAAGTAGAGCAGTCATTGCTGCATCTCCCCTGAATAGCGCATGAGCGCCAGGCTGTCCTCTCTATGCTCGGGGACACAAATCCCTCCAGAGCCTGCACAGCTCGTGTCACGGACGCACTGCGCAGGCTCAGCTGCTATTCTGAGCTGCCTGACTCTAATCAGGTGCTTTCAGGACAAGCCCAGCGCTCGCTCACTGCCTGCCCCGGGGATTACCTGCAGGAAACCAGACACCTGCTGTGCAATATTACACCAACTGACAGACAACCAGCGGACATTAACCCTTCCTGCCAGACCAGCTAATGTCTGGGGAAAGCTAATGAATAATTACCCCACTCCTACAGAAACAACTTACCGATAGCCCATCCCATCCCTGGCGAAACGTAAAGGGGCACTATGATGAAAAATTGTAAAATATGAGCAAATAAATAAGAAGCACTTTTTTTTCCAGAGTAAAATGAGCCATAAATTACTTTTCTCCTATGTTGCTGTCACTTACAGTAGGTAGTAGAAGACAGAAGCGACAGGTTTTGGACTAGCCTATCTCTTCATGGGGGGTTCTCAGGGATTTATTTATTTTCAGAAGAACATAGTGAATGGCAGTTGCTATCTCCAACTGCCAAAAAACTGTAGCAAGCAGGGAAGCTGGCCAGCATCATTGTTTAAATCCTTCTTAGGCCCCGTTCACATCACAAACGCGGATGGCCATGCGTGCGGAACTCAACGCGTACGAACGCACGCCATCCGCGTTTGTGTGCGTTGCGTGGCTGATCCCATCACTGAAAAGTGAATGGGAAAGCCACGTGTTTTTACAAAAAATGCGTGCAGCATGCGTTCCCGGACCGCACAGTTCACTATGCAATGTCTGATGTCGTGCGTGTCGGCCACCTGCACGCGTTTCCAAAACGCGGCTGGAAACGCGTGCAGTGTGAACGGGGCCTTAGGCAATATCTTTATAAAGAATAAAAGCCTTGCTGAGAATCCCCCATGAGGAGATGGACTAGTCCAAAACCTGTCACTTCTATCAGATTTCTACTACCGTACCTACTGTAAGTGACAGCAACATAGGAGAAAAGTAATTTATGGCTCATTTTACTCTGGAAGAAACGTACTTCTTATTTGTCTATGTTTGCACATATTGTAAATTTTAACATTTTTTTTGCCATAGCGTCCCTTTAAGCCCGGTACTCACTACCCGACGGGTCCTGCGACATCCCCTTGACGACGGTCGTCAAGTGACGCTTCTTCCTGCCGACCTGACCTGCCCTGCCTGACGACGGTCGTCAAGTACCTGCATGCCCGACGTCACGCGACGCTACACCTCGGGAGTGAATGAGACTTCAAACGATCCTGGTACTTTGTGTGGGAGTGGTCAGGAAACTCCGCCATCTGATCTGCCGTGACGGTCGTTAGTGCGACGCTAAGCGAAGTTCGCGTGTTTGTGTGACTATACCCACGTTGTGATATCGCGGAGACGACCGTTCGGCACTCATTGATCATCGGGAAAATCGTGAGGTGGGTACACAGCTTTAAGGAGAACCTTTAAGGAAAAAAAAAGTCCCTGGGGAGTACTTACCTTGGGAGGGGGATGCCTCTGGATCCTAATGAGTATTCCCCCATCATTCTGTGCAGCATGGATCCAGCGCTAGGACCCCTGGGCAGCCGATGGCTACATTTACCTTTGGGATCTAGCACAGACGCAGTACCATCGTCCCCCTCGGGCTCTGGGGAAAAAGGCGGAGCCCGATCGGGTCTGCTCTACTGCACAGGCATCTCGCACCTGCTGTGGATCCGTTCGGTAAACATCGCGACATGCTGCAGGCGCTACAGTGCCTGTGTGCAACCACTGACAAGCATGTTGGAGGATTTTGTGGGGGTGCCAGCGCTGGATCGGGGCTAAACAGGAAAACGGGGGAAGCCTCATTAGGATGCAGAGACTTCCCCCCTCCCGAGTTAAGTATTCCCAGGGGCTCTTTTTATTCTTACAGGATCTCTTTAAAGGAGTCCATTTGCTCATGGAGGATTCTCCGGGTTTTCTTTATATTCTAAAGCACTTAAGGTGCCCATACATCAAACTGTATTTACATAACTGAAGCCTGTGTGGCCTGCATTATCTGCCATATGGGTATCTCTCTCATACACCAGCAAATGCTGGCTTCAATTAAGCCAGAAACAAGTAAGCAGAATGCCCAAATATCCACTTTTCTGAAGTGGATGAAGCTTCTGCAGCTGAAAACCGCCCTTACATATATGGTTGCCTTACCTGAAACAGCTCTGCAGAAGGAGTTGACAGCAGGCCCTGTGGGCGGGACTACTGCTTGGCTCAACATCCCTGTACTGTTCAGCTTCCAAGGCAACAGGGAAAATACAGGGCTGTCTGTGAAAATCTTATGCCCAATGAAGGGCTCTGTGTGTTCCTGTGCTGATAAAACAGCCTTTGTACTACTGAAATGCCATATTATGGATTGAAATAAATGGACCTTCACACACATCCTGTTTTTTGTCAGGTCTAAAAGCAGTTTTCCTCAGGCATCCTTTTGTGTTTAAAGATAACACTACAGTCACTGAATGCGCCGGCATCTTATACACTATTACTGATATAGCGAGGTTCATCCACTTACGAAGCGGGAGGAGTTGTCATTCTTTACGGTCTTGGCGTTTCCGAAGGATTCTAGGATGGGGTTTGCTTGCAGCAGCTGTCGTTCCAACTCGCCCTGTGGACCGAAACACACACAATAAATAGGGTGGGCATATCACATTGGGTGAATCTGATTGGCCAACCTAAGAGGTCAGTCTACTGCTGGAACTCCGCGGGCCAAAGAGCTTGTACTCGCTGCAGAGACAATACAGGGAACCCAAGTATGTAACTGAGAACAAAAACCACAGGGGCTTATGCAAAGGTCCAATAGGATCCTAAAGATAAACCCCACCTTTTCCCATTCACAGACTGTACTGCATGGGCCCTTCCCCAATTCACGGACTGTACTGCAGTGGCCTTTCCCCATTCACAGACTATACTGCAGTGGCCTTTCCCCATTCACGGACTGTACTGCAGTGGCCTTTCCCCATTCACGGACTGTACTGCAGTGGCCTTTCCCCATTCACGGACTGTACTGCAGTGGCCTTTCCCCATTCACGGACTGTACTGCAGTGGCCTTTCCCCATTCACGGACTGTACTGCAGTGGCCTTTCCCCATTCACGGACTGTACTGCAGTGGCCTTTCCCCATTCACGGACTGTATTGCAGTGGCCTTTCCCCATTCACGGACTGTACTGCAGTGGCCTTTCCCCATTCACGGACTGTACTGCAGTGGCCTTTCCCCATTCACGGACTGTACTGCAGTGGCCTTTCCCCATTCACGGACTGTACTGCAGTGGCCTTTCCCCATTCACAGACTGTACTGCAGTGGCCTTTCCCCATTCACGGACAGTACTGCAGTGGCCTTGCCCCATTCACAGACTGTACTGCAGTGGCCTTGCCCCATTCACAGACTGTACTGCAGTGGCCTTTCCCCATTCACAGACTGTACTGCAGTGGCCTTTCCCCATTCACAGACTGTACTGCAGTGGCCTTTCCCCATTCACAGACTATACTGCAATGGCCTTTCCCCATTCACAGACTATACTGCAGTGGCCTTTCCCATTCACGGACTGTACTGCAGTGGCCTTTCCCCATTCACGGACTGTACTGCAGTGGCCTTTCCGCATTCACAGACTATACTGCAGTGGCCTTTCCCCATTCACAGACTGTACTGCAGTGGCCTTTCCCCATTCACAGACTGTACTGCAGTGACCTTTCCCCCATTCACAGACTGTACTGCAGTGGCCTTTCCCCATTCACAGACTACACTGCAGTGGCCTTTCCCCCATTCACAGACTATACTGCAGTGGCCTTTCCCCATTCACAGACTATACTGCAGTAGCCTTTCCCCAGTCACAGACTGTACTGCAGTGGCCTTTTCCCATTCACAGACTGTACTGCAGTGGCCTTTCCCCAGTCACAGACTATACTGCAGTGGCCTTTCCCCAGTCACAGACTATACTGCAGTGGCCTTTCCCCAGTCACAGACTATACTGCAGTGGCCTTTCCCCATTCACAGACTGTACTGCAGTGGCCTTTCCCCCATTCACAGACTGTACTGCAGTGGCCTTTCCCCCATTCACAGACTGTACTGCAGTGGCCTTTCCCCATTCACAGACTATACTGCAGTGGCCTTTCCCCATTCACGGACTGTATTGAAGTAGTGAATTATGGGGGATATTTCTGGCTCATGTGAAGATCAATGCTTTCCCATACCTTCTGCTTTAGGAAGACTAAATTGTACCAACTGCACACGAGATAATAAGAATTCCTTGCATGCACATTAAATGCAAAACGGTAAGGAGCATGGAACCGTGACAACCAAAACTGGCAGTAAGTGCACTGCATTGGTCCAACTCCAAACTGTATAGGATTTGATGCAAGTTGGACGTTTAGTCATCTTATTCGCCATTACTAGATATAACATGCTGTCTATAGGCTTCATCTACAAATCGGCTAAATCCCAGCAGTAAATGTAATGAGTTCCTATGTACAGTTGAGTTCATATGTTTTTTTTTTTTTTAGTAAGGGAAAGGGGTGGGGGAAGGGGGGGGGGGTTAATCACATAAAAGCAGCAGCATAAAGTCCTTAAAGAGAACCCGAGGTGGGGTTTTAACAATGCTAAAAGCACACAGAGGCTGGGTCTGCATATACTGCCCAGCCTCTGTTGCTATCCAGATCCCCCCTAAGCCCCCCCCCCACCTGCGCGCTCTGCTATACCCCATAAATCACAGCCGTTTACCTTTGTACTGTCAGACTCGGCACTCCCCCCGCCTCCTGCATAGCTCCAGTCCCCACCCACGTCCGTTCCCTCAGCGGGGAGGGAAGGGACGCGGGCAGGGACCGGAGCTATGCAGGAGGCGGGGGGAGCAGAGAAAGTTACACTACAGAGGTAAACACTGCTCGCTGCGACACGCTGCATGTCCACAGCGAGGCTGTGATTTATGGGGGATAGAGCGCAGGGGGGGCTTAGGGGGGCTCTGGATAGCAACAGAGGCTGGGCAGTATAGGCAGACTCAGCTTCTGTATGTGGATAGCATTGTCAGAACCCCACCTCGGGTTCTCTTTAAAATACTTTGGCTTCAATTCACAAAGCGTTAGACCCCCTTCTCACTCAGAACCGCAAATTGCGATCACATGGCTATTTTTACGCAATTGCGTTTTGCGACCGTCATTCCAGGGAATGAGAATCAACGGAATTGCCAGGAAAATGTTGCCTTCATTGGAAATCGCATTCCAGCCCAAACTGCCGCAGTGTGCGTAATCCCATGGGATCGCTGGCGGTCAGCAAAGTGCAAAAGGCGAGCTGAAAGCGCCAGAGTGAGAATGGGGCCTTATTGCATGCGGTAAAGCAGAAAACAGCTGATTTTACCAAACATCTTGTGAACTGTCAACTCACTAAGGCTGCTACCGCATGGAAAGGTAAACTTACCGTATAGTGAGGTCAATTTTTTTATACAGCAGGGGAGAGGTGGCGGCGCTTCCCAAACCAGGCTGCATCTGAAGGAGTACCAGCATAGGTGTGCAAAGCCTAATTATAGGCAGGGTACACAACTTGCATTCAAAACAGATGCACCAAAATAAACATAATTGAAGATGTTACCTTCCAAAACCAGTTTGCATGCAGAATGTTCCGTAGTAGACCCTCCCACCGCAATGAGGTCATCCTCTTCCCCTTTTTACTCTGAGTTTAGGGATTTAGTGCATAGTTTAGCATCTGTTTTGAACACAAGGTGTATATTTAGCCTCTAGGGGGCTCTGCACACCTCTGTTGGTTGTCATTTCAGATGCAGCCTGGTTTAGGAGCACTGCCAATTCTTCCCTGTTGTCCAAAAAAACCTGAGGTAAATTTGACTTGTACAGACTCCATAATGTCTGTCTGCTCACAAAGATTAGAGCATGCGGCAAACAAAGTGAGATGTTTGGTATTTTAAGACCAGCCTGGAGAGGTCGGTAACGAACAAACAGCCAATCGGGTAAAATGAAAAGGCAAAGGAGCCAGCCAATGAGAGGAGCCACCCTATTTAACTACTCACCCCACTGGTGCCGATGTACTGCCGGGCGGGACATCAGAAAACAAACATAAAACTGGAGATGCAGGAGCGGGGCACATTCATGGAGGATTCCCTGCAACCCCTTAGACGTGAACAGGAAAAGACTGATACAGGGAATTAGAGGGAGTAGAGGTGGCATGCAGAGCTAAAGGGATGGCGGGGATGCCTTCTATCCTTGTAAGTTGTCACAGGAGAGATACAGCAACTTGTTAAGAAACGGCTCATGTGTCAGGCGAACCACATGCACCAGAAGAATCAGCACAACTACGGCTAGAAGTGTGAGACCATCACAGCTTGCTGCCGAGACCTACTCCACAGCTGGTTAGAAATAACCAAACTATTCCCGCATGTGCGGAAATTCTAGTGAATTAGGGGAAAAAAGGTCTAAAATAGCGACTGCAGTATTTTACTGACCTATTTTTTTTTGTTTACCAAACAGGTCTTCGTGAATTGAAGCCATTGTGTGCCACTTTTTAGGGCCAGACGGGAACCTACCTCCCCCCCTCCCTTTACTTGGCGTCTTCCAAATGACAAGACTTCTAACAGCCATTACTTCACTGCACATCTGACCGGTCCATTATGGTCACGATCAATGGCTGTTAGTAATCCTGTCAGGTGATGGGACTGAGTGAAGAGGGGGATCCATATGTTATAGGTTTTATTGGTACTATCTGATATAAACAAAAAGCCTGAATCTACGGACTGCACGTCATGTTTAACCTTGTATTTCTTACCCTCACTTCCTCCATAAATTGGTCCCTCCCCCATGCATTATTAAAACACACCTGAAAGGATACCCGAAGTGTCATGTGACATGATGAGATAGACATGTGTATGTACAGTGCCCAGCACACAAATAACTAGGCTGTGTTCCTTTTTTTCTTTCTCTGCCTGAAAGAGTTAAATATCAGGTATGTAAGTGGCTGACTCAGTCCTGACGCAGACAGGAAGTGACTACAGTGTGACCCTTTTCATATCTTTCCTGCTCTCAGAAGCCATTTTCTGCTAGGAAAGTGTTTTATAGTTGGAATTTCTTATCAGTGAGGGTCACACTGTAGTCACTTCCTGTCTGAGTCAGCCACTTACATACCTGATATTTAACTCTTTCAGGCAGAGAAAGAAAAAAAGGAACACAGCATAGTTACCGGTATTTGTGTGCTACGCACTGTATATACACATGTCTATCTCATCATGTCACATGTCACTTCAGGTATACTTGAAGTGAAAAGGATATGGAGGCTGACATTTTTATTTCCTTTAAAACAATGCAAAATTGGCTGGCTGGCTGTCCTGCTGATCCTCTGCCTCTAATACCTTTAGCCATAGCCCCTGAACACGCATGCAGCCGATAAAATGCAATATACATTTATTTTTTCTTATTTTGCTGTCACTAACAGTAGGCAGTAAACAGATGACAGATCTGACAGATTTTGGACTAGTCCATCTCTTCACAGGGGATTCTCAGTATTTATTTTATTCCTTAGAAAATAATAAAATGGAAAGGATCTAAATAAAGATGCTGGCTAGCCTCCCTATTCGCACACTATTTGGACAGAACAACTGCCGTTCAGTAAGTGCTTTAGGAAACACCTGGGACTCCCCCATGAGGAGATGGACTAGTCAAACGATCAGATCTGTCAGATTTTTACAACCTACAGTCATTTATTTCTTTAGCAGCAAAAGCACTTACTGAATGGCAGATGCTCAGCGCAGCTACCAAAATGGTGTGCAATCAAGTAGGGAGGCTAGCATCTGCTTATAGATGCTTTCCAGAGAGTGCTTTTGGAAAGAATAAAGGAAATGCTGAGAATCCCCCATGAGGAGATGAACTAGTTTAAAACCTGCCAGATTTTAACTAACTACTGAAAGCAACAGCAACACAGAAAAAAAAAATCTTTACAGTGCATCTTACTCGGGAAGAAGCGTACATATGTATGTGTTAACAAGCGTTTTACATTTTACGATTTTTCCCAACAGAGGTCCTTTAAGGATTCTCTTAATTCACAGCAGGTTTTTTGTTTCAAATGTTTTCCTGTATTTTTCTCTTCCACCTTTTCCCTCATAGAATGAGAGCTGCTGAAAGGCACTTGTGTTAAAGCTTAACGAGGCGGTGAGTATTTTCCTGAAATACTTGGTCCTATTCTCTGCAGAACAAAGCCCAGTGACAGAGAGAGAGGAACGTTTATGCAAATTGAACAATAAATAACCCCTTTGTGTGCCCCCCACCCCCTCAGCCCACCTTGCCACAGGCACAGAGCCTTTGTGTGACACAATAACCTTGATCAGGGCAGCAGGTGAGTGCAGGGGATTGTGGGTAGTCCCTCCGGCCTCCCACACGCCATTACGGAATAACCCCACAGGACTCCGCGATAAAAGCGGCCCACTGCATGCTGGTCATACTATTAATATTGCAGCATGGGAGGCGTTCTTGCAATTCCTGAGGTAACACCTGCTGACAGGTGAGGAGAAGCTTGAGGACAGGCATTCTCGGCCTAGATGCTGAATATGTGGGCAAATAGCAACAGCATTTATTTCCTTTTAAACAATGCACACTCCCCGGCTGTCCTGCTGATCCTCTGCCTCTAATACTTTTATCAAATCAAGAAGTATAGGGTCTACCGGCACTACAAGACTTGTAGCCGTATCACTAGAGGTAGAAAATGACAGATATTTAAACGCCACCTTGATTAAAGGAACTGTGTGCTCATGATGTTGCTAGCAGGTATATACATCACAGATCATCAGAAGAAAGAAAACGTTCCATCAAGCACTGCAGTGGATTCAGATTGAATTGTGTTTTCAGTGGGATTTGAATATATATATATCATGCATTCAAAGAGGTAGGTACAAAAGTAATGTGCAGACACTTGTGCTTATATAATATTTGCATGAGATGGATGTCATATCAGAGGGTGGCGGTGGTGGGTGCAGGGCAAAAACGGTAGCCTAATGACCGTTTCGCACGGCAGTGCTTCTTCCGAGGCAGATCCACTGTGGATCAGCCTCAGAAGAAGCACCGCAGTGCGAAACGGCCATTAGGCTACCGTTTTTGCCCTGCACCCACCACCGCCACCCTCTGATATGGTAGGACATCCATCTCATGCAAATATTATATAAGCACAAGTGTCTGCACATTACTTTTGTACCTACCTCTTTGAATGCATGATATATATATACACATGTTGTGATTCAAATAACACTGAAAACACAATTCAGTCTGAATCCACTGCAGTGCCTGATGGAACTTCTTCTTTCTTCTGATGATCTCTAATACTTTTCGCCATAGACCCTGAACAAGCATTCAGATCAGGTGCTCTAAATGAAGTCTGACTAGATTAGCCGTAGGCTTGTTTCAGGTGTGTGAGTCAGACACTACTGATGCCAGAAATATCAGCAAGAGAGCCAGGCAACTGGTATTGTTTAAAAGAAATATGTCAACCTTCATGTACGTTTAGCTTGAAGGAAATCTAAAGTGGAAAAAAAAAAATCAGTTAAACTTACCTGAGGCTTTTTGCAGCACCCTGGAGTCATCCTGTGCCCACAACGTCAGTCCGAGTGCCAGTGGCAACCCACACGAAGCTGGCAGGCCACGCGCCTCATCACCGTGCTCCTGATGATGGGAGCGCCATGCGCATGTGCAGTATGAGAACATTGCTACTGCGCATGCGCAGAGAGCTCCCGGCAGCGAAGGTGCGATCGGGGTGCATGCAGCTTGGGGCCGCACATGCACAGTAGCTGCCGACTGGTTGCGACTGGCCAGCTTTGTGAGGGTCGCCGCTGCCAGCCAGAGGGACTCGAAAGGACAGCGCAGGCACAGGAGGACTCCAGGGGGCTGCAAGAAGACCCAGGTAAGTGTAGGTTTTTTTGTTTTTTGTTTTAGCTTTTGTAACCCTTTAAGGTCCGTTTCAAAATGAACCTGTAACTTTCAAAAAAAAAAAAAAGTTTGACACTCCCCCTTAGTTGAGGGCAGTCTCTGGATGGTCCAGAGGTCTCCTGACCCATCTTGGAGCCCACTGTTCCTGCGCAGGCTTCCTCAGAACATATCCAGCAAGAGCTTGTCAGATATGCTCTCATGGCCACGCCCCCCCTCGGTGTAAGCATGCGCAGTATAGCCACGCTCATACACCGAGGAATGTGCGGCCAGGAACCAGGGCTGTGGAGTCGGAGTTGTAGTCGAGGAGTAGGAGCAATTTTAGGTACCGGGAGTCAGAGTTGGAGTCGGCGATTTCATAAACTAAGGAGTCGGAGAAGGGAGCCGGATGATTTCTGTACAAAATCCACAGGAGTCGGTACAAAAATCATCCAACTCAGACTCCTCATTTTATGAAACGACGACTCCAACTCAGACTCCTGGTACCCAAAATTGCTCCGACTCCTCAATCTAATTTTTACAAAGGCTATTTGGTTTACAAAGGCTAAGGCTTTTGGTTCAAAAATCATCGGACTCCTCAGTTTACTGAAACCACTGACTCCAGGTACCCAAAATTGCTCCGACTCCACAGCCCTGGCAAGTATTAGACTAAGGAGTCGGAGTCAAGGAGTCGGAGCCATTTTGGGTACCTGGAGGGGAACCTGGAGTCGGTGGTTTCTAACTGATGAGTCCGAGTTGGAGTCGGAAGATTTTTGTACTGACTCCACAGCCCTGGCAGGAACTACAAGATTGTCCCGGCCAGTAGCGGTGGAGATGAGGAGGACATGGGAAGCTTCTGGACCATTCAGTCTTCCCTCCACAGGTAAGTACAGAACAGTCCCCAGTACCCGGCACCAGCGGCCATTGCCTGATGCCGGATACATATGCTTGCCAGTTGCATGAGCAACCAGCCAAAAAAAAAAAAATGCAAAAATCTTCCCACAGGTTCAGGCAAAATACTCACCACCACTGATCCTCCAGCGATGTCCTGCATTACCCCGCGGGCTTTTAGCAGCTTTCTGGCTTCCCCCTGTACACGGAAACTGCAGTGTCAGCTGACCTGCATCAGGTCATGTGACACCCGACTTGCATGCACGGACGCCAGAAGCCCACGAGCTGATGCAGGACATCGCTGGAGGATCGGTGGAGGCGCCGTCAGTATTCTGAGGCAGCGGAAACCCCCCAAAACAGATGTCATCATTATCTATCAAGCATGCCGGTTAGTTGAGACTTCCGGTTGCCGGAATTCCGGGGACTCCGCTGTATTTAACTTCTTGGTTTTTTAAACTCACAGCTTTGCTTTCTGATGAATTTGGAGGCGGGCTCCCGTGGCTGGCAGCTCTGCTTTATGATACATTTTACCAGAGAGAATGAGCTTTGGTTTTAGTGGTGAAAGTTTGTAAGGGACAAACCCCGTCGGTGATTTTGCTGCCAGGGTTCCGTTGGTCTTGATTTGGTGGCGGTAGTAGTGACCACTAGATGGCGTTAGGCAGGAAAGAGAAGTGGAAGGTCATGCAGCACACCCCATGAGGCGGGGGACAGAGGAACGGATGATTGGAGGACACAGAAGGGGGGGGGGGGGCTGGGTGATTGTGGGGTGCGGTGTTGGAAACAGAAGGTGAGAAATTATAACTGGGTGTGGTGGGGGGGGGGGGGTGCTGGGGGGGAGAGGGGGGAGGTGAAGCGGCTACATGCTACTCACATACAACAGGGATCCACTCTGTAGTTTAACGAAAATGACAGTGGAAAAAATACACATTAATGGATATGGTTCAATGCAACACGCCAAATTTATCACAGGGATACACACAATTATTAGTGACTGCTTGGGGGCTATTCCTGTCCACCTCTAGCTGTGGTAACATTACACTCAACCAGCATCCTCCAATTCCACTGAATGAGGCCCCTTTTTGTAGAGGCCTAGGGCCTGATTTACCAGGGCACCTCTAGGGGGGAGATCAAAAGTGATCCAGGTAAAATATTCGGTCAGGAGCCCAGGCACTGGTCACTTCCTGCAGCAGACTGTGCCCCGCCCCTTTGCAGAACACCTGGAAAGAGTAGTAGCTGCAGCAGCCACACCCACCTGTAATCTGAAACTCTGGTCATGTGACATAAATAGGCAGCAACCTGTACACACTGCAGCCCGTGCGGGCGGCAGAGGTAGTGATGCCATCTCGGAACCACCGATAGCCATAGGGACCGACAGCAGTGTGTAGTTATTGGCTTAATGTTAATGTAAGCCAACTTGAGTTGCCCATTAACAATGTAATATCCCGATCCCGAAGAATCGACCTTCCGATCGGAAAGGATCATTCCAGCTCACCAACGGAGGGGGTGAATGATAAGCAATTTGAAATTAGCACTGATCGCCTCTAGTCTCAACTCAAACTCCTGTCCAACTGCATGCATTGAAATTTCAGTTGCCATACACTGAAAATTGATAAAGAGAACAATGCCAGATCGATTTCTATCTGAAATGGATGGAATCAGCTGATTGCACTGCAGGTATGATATTGCTCAATCAGTGGCAGTTCTCTACTTGTCATGTAAGATACGTGCCATGGTGCCTCTAGTGCTTAACCCCTAGTGTTATTCACGTGACACAGGCTGTGTCCAGTGGTGGAGAGAAGGCCCGAGCCAGCGGATAGGATAGTGTCAGCTCTGCTGCCTACATTCTGCGCAGCTCAAGGGATGGGATTTTGGGAGCATACAGATGGGGGAGACCTGTGGCAGCCTGGCAGACCGCAGCTCCACAGATATGATAAAATCTATTGAAAATCTGTGCCTAGTGTGTGGAAGGATTCGATCCCTCTCAGATCAGGTTTGATTGAAGAGGGATCTATCTGAGGGTCATCTATTAGTTTATGGCCACTATAATGAAGTTGAGGCTACTGTCAGGACAATGCATTTGGTTGCACAGAGTTTTTAGTTATTCCAGAATTGATGGATCACTCATGACTTCCCCTCTGAAGACACTTGGAGATGCCTCAGTAAATGCGGCCCATTGTCTACCCCACTAACTTCTATTGGCATTGACATGTGACCGATACTGGCCAATCAAATATCAATATGCTTCAGCCCACACTGACTTCTACTGGCATTGGAATGTGACTGGTACTGGCCAAATATCAATGTTCTTCAGCCCACTCCTTGCTTTTCACTGACTGAACTACTCAAACTGATGTGACAATATATATGTACCAACATGTGATGAAACGTATTGTTTTTTTCATAACTTTAGCCAAGCCCTTAATGAACTCCCCCCCCCCCCCCCCCCACCACCACCCACCCACTGGGCTGACATCCCATGTGCTTGACCGTATATAAAACAAACAATCTCATTATATCGGTAGTATCACCGCATACAGTATTCCATCAATAAAGGACAATGCATGTTTTTACCATTTTGTTAGATAATCATTAGTAAAGCATAAGTTGCCACTCTTAAAGTAAACTTAAAGTGGGAGGAATATGGGAGCCACCATCTTTACTTCCTTTTGCAAAAGTGATGGTTACTTGGCTGTCAAGCTGATCTTCTCATTTGCATAAGAGATGGTCTGTGTTCAAATTAAATGCAACTTGGAATGAGGCCAAACAAATGCACTTCCTGTTAATTCTGATCGGCCCAATTCTAAAGCCTGGTACACACATCCAATTTTAAATGACCAATTTTACCACTTCCATGTAGTAGGAGAGCTCTACCTGCGCAATCTGCTCGTAGTATCCAAAATCTGTTGACGCTCAAACTACACGGAGGTGGTCAAATTGGCCAATAAAAATTAGAGGTGTGTACCAGGGTAAGAGTGTCCCATACATCACTCGATATTTGGCATTGCTATCCGGCCTATTCGATCATAATGATGGAATCTGGCAGATATCGATGCCGCAAATGGTCACCCTAACAACCGTTTAAAGTGGACCTGAACTCTTGCACAGGACAGAAGAAAAACAGAGAAATGCACCCTGTATGCATTTAGAATTTAGCCTGTCTAATTCCCCCTCATCTGTGACGAATCACAAGTTGTAATTTGTACTCTCCCCTGTATCACGTCTGCCATGGCAGATAAGCTCATTTAAAAGCGCAGGATGTTAGCAATAGGTCTGCTACCATGAATCAGGAAGTAGAAACCGTGCAAATTTATTTTAGGATTTGTATCAGCTGTATCAACAAAAAAATGTTTTTGTTTTAAGGTTATTATGCTGTTGCGTATGTTTTGGAGCAAAGAGGATGTTTCTAGTTCAGGTCCACTTTAAATTAAATTAATTTCCTGCGAAAAATCGGTCCCAAGGATCAATCGGGCATGCTGAAAAATCTCAGTCACAAGAGGACGCTCAGGTGAACATTCAGGAATGGCGTACGATTTTCTGACAGGAGATGGACCAGACGACCCCCAGCCTTTCCGCCCGATAATGGCTGCCTCAGCCGACAATCAGGCCTGTGTACGGCATCCGGCGACACCCAACCCGCGATCGATCCACTGGACGGATCTACTCAACCATAGCGACGTCTATCCCATTGTTTGTGTCGCTCCCCGCCCACTGCATGACATCACGCATGTGACGGTCGTTGTCGCTCAATCGTCCCCCCGCATAGCAACCCAGCTGACCACGCTTGTGCAGCCCAGCGATGTCCCCCAAGGGGGATCAGCTCCGGATCACCGACAGGCGACATCAGTAGGGCATGTGTACACACCCCAAGATGCAATTAATTTGGATGAAATTTGCATACAAGTTGGAAAAATTAACGATTTATTGTCAATCTCTAATGTGCATACTGATTCTGGTGAAGATAAGATTATCAGTAGGGGGATAAGCATTTCATACAATCTTCCATATTCCTCTCACTTCAGGTAGCCCTTCAGCCGGTGCCTGCTTTATTCACAATTAGCTAAACAGTAAAAGGCAGGAGCCAATCATCTCCTCACGTCTGAGGCGGCCATCTTGTCTGACTAAGCGGTATACCTCTGCAGACGGCCACTTCATGCAGAAGTGGGGACATCTCTGAGGTAAACTCGCCCCGTAACAGGGTGGCGTCAGTGTTTAATAATAGAGGATTTTAATGCTGGCAGATGAACGCCTCAGATGTGAGGTTTGTGAAGAAGATGACAGAGAAGGGAATAATACAGAGGAAATCCACTTGCCTGGTGTTTGTTGGGTTTAGGGGATTCCGTCTGTTGTAATAAACAAATGAAATGTTAGTAGGATGCAGTTAATAACTCACGTTAAAACTGTAATCAGAACATGTTAAACACCCCAAAGAGGACCAGTCAGTAAAGAACACGGCAGCAATAGCTAATAATAATATTAGCTGTTACTTAAAATCTGCAGAGCCTTCCTTGACTTCTTGTGTGTCCCGAAGTCAGCAGAAATAACACCTGATCTCCCAGAGTGCACTGAGAGTAGAAGGCTGCATAACAAAATAGCTTATAGAAAGTATTTTTGATGCGCAAACTAGGTTTAATGTTACACAAATGTGGAAAAGAGGCACCCTGGTGTAGATAAAACTAAGAAAATGAGGTGGTTTACCTCAGTAACGAGATCTTTGTGCAGCCTAGGCTAAACATCGCCGGAAAGGTGGGAGGTACATACAGCAATGTTTAGTGTTTCTGATGCCAAAACCAGAAAATTACCATAAAAGTGAGTATCCTGAATAATTCACTGCTTTCCACTTTATGTCACTACAGGGCCTCTTTAAGCCTTTAGCAGGGGCGTTGCTAGGATCCTAGGAGGTCCGGGGCACTTTTGAATGCTCCAGCTGAAAATGGGTGTGGCTGTGCACCATAATGTGGGTGTGGTCATGGGTGGAGCTAAAATTACATGAACTTAACAGTGGTCTATATAGGCCTGCCCAGCAAAATGTTGGATGAAGCCCTCTCTCCATCAATACAAAAAAAAAATGCATGCTGGGTGCTGTGGTTCCTCTATGGGGCATACTGGGTGCTGTGGTACAGTTAAGGGGCATGCTGGGTGTTGTGGTGACATGCTGGAAGCTGTGGAGCCTCCATAGGGAGCATACATGGTTGTGTGTGTGTGTGTCCTCACTGTTCCTCCCCCCAAACCCCTCCTTCTCGGCAGGAGGAACAACTCATCTCCTCCATCCGCTCTCCAAGTCTGGAGAGATCCTCTGTAGCTGGCAACTCTCCCCCTAGCATCCGAGAATAAGATGCTAGGAGCTCAAGTGTCTGATTCCTTCTCAGACACTAAGGGGAGAAGCCCTGCAGAGTCTGGAGACCAAGTGGCCAGAGATGAGTACTGTCGTCCGCTGCCTGACTCTACCTGGGGGACATCCGGGGCACCCAAAAATAGGTCCAGGGCACGTGTCACTGATCTTTGGGGCTAGCAACGCCCCTGCCCTTTAGCAGCCAATTTAGAGGCTTGTAAGTGTTCCAGGCCAATTAATTTTAGCACACATTTGTTTATACTGCTGTAATGTGTATTTATTGCCACTAGGGGGAGGTGTGAGACAATCACAGAGGACTGTTGCTTCCAGTTTCTGTATTTTCTGCTAGTAGAGAGACATCAAAGCAATCCAAGAATTTACAGCACAACGCGTTCTGCCGACTGAGGTAAAAAGCAGCACACTTATCTCAAATGAGAACTCTATTGAAGCTGCTAATCGGTTAATGCCTAAAATTAAGCTACGGTATTTTAAATAGGTAGTTGGAAGATTACAATCACCTAAAGGCTTATTAGGAACACCATACTAATACGGTGTTTGACCCCCTTTCACCTTCAGAACTGCCTTAATTCTACGTGGCATTGATTCAACAAGGTGCTGAAAGCATTCTTTAGAAATGTTGGCCCATATTGATAGGATAGCATCTTGCAGTTGATTGAGATTTGTGGGATGCACATCCAGGGCACAAAGCTCCCGTTCCATCACATCCCAAAGATGCTCTATTGGGTTGAGATCTGGTGACTGTGGGGGACATTTTAGTACAGTGAACTCATTGTCATGTTCAGGAAACCAATTTCAAATGATTCAAGCTTTGTGACATGGTGCACTATCCTGCTGGAAGTAGCCATCAGAGGATGGGTACATGGTGGTCATGAAGGGATGGACATGGTCAGAAACAATGCTCAGGTAGTCTGTGGCATTTAAACGATGCCCACTAAGGGGGCACTAAGGGGCCTAAAGTGTGCCAAGAAATCATCCCCTACACCATTGCACCACCACCAGCCTGCACAGTGGTAACAAGGCATGATGGATCCATGTTTTCATTCTGTTTACGCCAAATTCTGACTCTACCATTTGAATGTCTCAACAGAAATCGAGACTCATCAGACCAGGCAATATTTTTCCAGTCTTCAACAGTCCAATTTTGGTGAGCTCATGCAAATTGTAGCCTCTTTCTCCTATTTGTAGTGGAGATGAGTGGTACCCGGTGAGGTCTTCTGCTGTTGTAGCCCATCCGCCTCAAGGTTGTGCGTGTTGTGGCTTCACAAATGCTTTGCTGCATATCTCGGTTGTAACGAGTGGTTATTTCTTCAACTGTCCAATTTTGGTGAGCTCATGCAAATTGTAGCCTCTTTTTCCTATTTGTAGTGGAGATGAGTGGTACCCGGTGGGGTCTTCTGCTGTTGTAGCCCATCCGCCTCAAGATTGTGCGTGTTGTGGCTTCACAAATGCTTTGCTGCATACCTCGGTTGTAACGAGTGGTTATTTCAGTCAACGTTGCTCTATCAGCTTGAATCAGTCGGCCCATTCTCCTCTGACCTCTAGCATCAACAAGGCATTTTTGCCCACAGGACTGCTGCATACTGGATGTTTTTCCCTTTTCACACCATTCTTTGTAAACCCTAGAAATGGTTGTGCATGAAAATCCCAGTAACTGAGCAGAGTGTGAAATACTCAGACCGGCCCATCTGGCACCAACAACCACACCATGCTCAAAATTGCTTATATCACCTTTCTTTCCCATTCTGACATTCAGTTTGGAGTTCAGGAGATTGTCTTGACCAGGACCACACCCCTAAATGCATTGAAGCAGCTGCCATGTGATTGGTTGATTAGATAACTGCATTAATAAGAAATTGAACAGGTGTTCCTAATATGCCTTTAGGTGAGTATCTAATGTTCCTTTAGGTGAGTTTATATTACAGAGAACTAATCATACAGAAATTAGCGGTTTTCGTAAAAAAAACAAAAACAAACAAACAAAAAAAAACCCTGCTACACCAGCTTAAATTCTCAACTCCTCCTCAGAGTTTAGCGTTGGTCACTGAGAGGCTAGTAATTAAGGCTTGCATGTAGATATCACACAAGGTGATTGCAGCTTGGAAATGGCCCAGAGACGCTTTTTTACAATTCTGAGCACCCCAATTCAAAGTGGCATACAATTGGCATGCATGCTCAAATTATTACTGTCTCATTGACCCTCTGTAGTCCTCTTTGACCTCCAGCTGCTTTCTCATTTCATCCCACTCATTCCCCACTCTGAAGCCACACCCACCTGCTATGACATGCAGGCAGTCTGTGGGGGCGTGGCTCTGACATAGCCATCT